>NW_007732240.1:78841-80452 GCF_000696425.1 Galeopterus variegatus | reverse complement strand
ACTTCTATTTTTATATGGTCACTTCTAGTTTTTTGGCCCCGTATATTACTTGTATTTATATAGTGACAATTACTAAAATTTTAGCTCCAATCCCTCAAAATATCCTGTTGAAAAACTGATTGTGATGACGTAAAAGTCACTGGATTCACAGTGGCACAGAAGGACAACAGCAAAGGTAGGGAAAGGGAGTCGAGCTCACAGAGCAGACATCCTGTTTGTAGACAGAACTTGAATTTGGAGTTTATCCTTGATCATTGTAACGTCGACACCATTTCCGCATAGACATTTTCCTTCTCCACTACTGCACGTCATTCCATTTTATTTGGGTTCTAAAGGTAGTTAGGGCTGGCCGGTTAGCTCACTTGGTTAGAGCGTGGTGCTGAGAACACCAAGGTCAAGGTTTCAGATCCCTGTACCAGCCAGACACCAAATAATAATAATAATAATAATAATAATAATAATAAAGATAGTTAGAGAGAGTAAAGTTTGCAGTGCCTTTCACCAGCCTCCTATATACATGTAACATCCATGTTAACGTTAAGAAATAATTTTCTGTGATTTTAAACATTTTGAAGATTGGTCTGGCAATGAGGCTTTGATGAGACCATGTATGGTGAGACCCTTTCCAGTAACCCTAGATCACATTTACTCTCACATAAGTAAGGGTAGACCAGGCCTGGAAGAAAAAATAAAATCTTTTTGTTACAGGTTCCACATATCTGAAACTCTCAGATCTTAGTGAGAAGGAGAATTGATTAAAGGTTTAGCAAATCTAATCAAACATCATATAGAAGGAATAGAACATTATGATCAAATGAAATTTATTCCATGTACACAAGCTGACTTAGTATTTGAAAATCAACAAATATAATTCACCATAACAACCGGCTAATGAAGAAAAACCATATGATCATATCAATTGACACAGAAATAAGAATTCAACAAAATTCAACTTCCATTCATGATAAAATCTCTCAGTACACTAGAAATAAAGGGGAACTTTTCCAACCTCAAAAAGGGTATCTACAAATAAACTTTAGCTAATATTGTATTTAATGGTGAAAGATTGAATGCTTTTCCTTTAAGATCAGAAACCAAGCAAGGATATTCATCACTACAGTTTTTATTCAACACAGTACTGGAAGTTTTAACTACTGCAATAATAAGACATTTTTAAAAAGCATACAAATTGAAAAAGAAGAAATAAATATATCTCTATTTGTAAACTACATTATGTCCTTATAGAAAATTCCAAGTAATCTATAAAACAAAACAAAACAAAAAAGCCCTCCTAGAACAGTTTATTTAGTAGGGTCATAGGATCCATGACCCGTGATTAGCACACAAAACTCAGTTTATAAAATATATTGACAATGAACAAGTGGAAACCAAAATGAAACATGCGATACTATTAACAGTTTCTGAAAAAAATAACTATGATGCTGCCCTGGGCTGGAGCTGTCTCTATTCCCAGACCTCAGCAGTTTTGAGTTACACCCTCTCAGCCTTCCGACTTATATGTGAGGAACAGCTATACAGAAATAGCAATTCCTGACACTTTTTTTTTTTTTTTGTCTTTTTCCGTGTCCGGCAACGGATCGCAACCCTCAG
>NW_007732240.1:70856-78094 GCF_000696425.1 Galeopterus variegatus | reverse complement strand
ACGGATCGCAACCCTCAGTGTTGCCCCCGTACCGGACTGGGGACCGGCGACGGGATCGCAACCCTCGGCGTTGCGCCCGCACCTCGCTCAGCCAGTGAGCTGGAGCCGGTCTGTACGTGGGATCCGAACCCTCGGGCGGGAGCGCTGCCGCGCTTCCCAAGCGGCGCACTTATCCAGTGCGCCACCGGGCTGGCCCCTGACACTTTTATAAAGACCACATTTACAAAGTAATATATTCTCATGTGTTGGCTTAAACACAACAATCTGAGATAATCAGGTCTGGACACACAGCCACATTTCGTAGGTAAGAAAACTAAGGATAAGCACATGGTCTAAAGACCAGCAAGCGAGAGGTTTTCTGACTGTCCATTGTGTTTCCTCTACAGTGAAGCCACACTGTCCTCAGTATTTCTTCTTTCTTTTAGTTGTCTTTCTTTTCGTGCCTCGTCCCTGTCTCCCCCTCATCTAATCTTCCTGTGGCTGTCTGGAATTTATCCCCTCCCCGTGATAGCCAGTTCAGATCTACCCTTTCTAGCCACGTCTTGATGTTTCCTGAGCTGTGGATTTCCCCGACCTCCAGAACCCTCTTATTCTCTCAATGCCCTGCTAGACTCCTGGAACCAATTCGCAAGGAACTAATGGGAGAAAACAGCTTAGGGCAGTGGTTCTCCACCAGGACAATTTTGCCCCCCAGGGGACATTTGGCAGTGTTTGGAGACATTTCATGCCATTGGCATCTAATGGGTAAGACCAGGGATGCTGCCTACATCCTACAATGCACAGGATAGTGCCGCAAGACAAAGAATTACCTACTGTCCAATGTCAATAGTGCACCAGATGTCAAAGTTGCCACTCTGGTGTTTGGAGAAGATAAAAGATTTTAATAGGACATGTGTGTGATGGGCTGGTTCCTTTAGTCAGGTCATGGATGCAATAGCCTACTTGGAATGTGTCTACTGATAATTCTTGGCACTGTAAAGCCACATGAACTTGGCAGGGTTGTTTTGTGGCAACATAGCAGAGACTTGCTGTGAAAGGAAAGCAGTAAAGAGAACGTGACCACAGGGCTCTCTACCTCAGAGACACTGAAGGTCTGTTATGAGTGTGCCTCTGCTGTTATGAGTGGGTCTTCTGCTTTGAGAGGGGAACTCTGGGCAAATGTGTCCCAAGCAACAACCTGAGATGATTATGTGATGGGCAACAGCCTTGGTTAGAGGATTAAAATACAAAAACATTTTAAATATAGTATCCCATGGTGAGAAACGTATTTTAGAGATGAGTGCTAGAACATGAGATCCATGGTCTGCTCTTTCTAATTCTATCAGAGCCGTGGACCTTCTAATTCCATTTCATCTACAGAAAAAAAAAAAAATTCATTCTGGGACCTATGCCTTTTGAATGTCTAACCAACAGTGCAAAATTCCATTTTGTCTCAAAGACAAAAAACAGGTTGCTGTCAGCTACAAGTTTCCTTCCGTCCTTCTCTGACATTATCAATTATGTTCTTGGTTCCTCTTCTCTATCTTTATGTGGGTCTAGCTTAAAGGATAAGGAAGTTCTTTGACCCTGGTTGTCTTTTCCAGCCTCTTTTTATGTTTAGTGGCATATGTTTACAATATCTTGAATGAGTTATCATCACTTAATTCTAACATGGTATTTTAAAAAATGTTTTGTTTTGTTTGTATTGTTTATGAATATTCATGGAGTACAAAGCAAATTGTCACCACTCGTGCCTAAATTGTCATGGCCAGATCTATACTGGCAGCATGTCCATTACCACAAACTGTGATTATACCCCATGTCCCCCACCCAATTATCCCCTCAATTATCCCTGACCTCCCTCCCCATCCCCCTTTCCTCACTCCACTTTGTATGCCTAGGTATGTTCTCTCCCTCTGCAAGTCCAATGCACCACTGTGGTCTTTCTTTCCTTCCTTCTTTCTCTCTTAGCTTCCACCTATGAGAGAGCACATATGGTATTTATCCCTCTGTGCTTTGCTTATTTCATTCAACATAAGTGTCTCCAGGCTCATCCATGTTGTTGCAAATGGGAGAATTTCATTCTTTTTTATGGCAGAGTAGTATTCCATGGTGTATATATACCATATTTTCCTTATCCAGTCATCCATTGATGTTCATTTAGGTTGGTTCTATATCTTGGCTATTGTGAACAGAGCTGTGATGAACATGGAAGTGCAGGTATCCCTTCGACATGATGATATCCATTCCTCTGGGAATATACCCAGAAGTGGGATTGCTGGATAATATGGAGGATCTATCTGTAGTTGTTTGAGAAACCTCCACACTGTTTCCCATAGTGGTTGTACTAATTTACAGTCCCACCAATGGCGTAGGATTGTTCCCTTCTCTCCACATCCTCGTNCTATGAGTGAGCACATATGGTATTTATCCCTCTGTGCTTTGCTTATTTCATTCAACATAAGTGTCTCCAGGCTCATCCATGTTGTTGCAAATGGGAGAATTTCATTCTTTTTTATGGCAGAGTAGTATTCCATGGTGTATATATACCATATTTTCCTTATCCAGTCATCCATTGATGTTCATTTAGGTTGGTTCTATATCTTGGCTATTGTGAACAGAGCTGTGATGAACATGGAAGTGCAGGTATCCCTTCGACATGATGATATCCATTCCTCTGGGAATATACCCAGAAGTGGGATTGCTGGATAATATGGAGGATCTATCTGTAGTTGTTTGAGAAACCTCCACACTGTTTCCCATAGTGGTTGTACTAATTTACAGTCCCACCAATGGCGTAGGATTGTTCCCTTCTCTCCACATCCTCGTCAGCATTTGCTATTCTCTGTCTTTTTGATTATGGCCAGTCTCACTGGGGTGAGATGATATCTCAGTGTAGTTTTAATTTGCATTTCCCTGATGACTAGTGATGTTGAGCATTTTCTCATGTACCTAATGGCCATTTGTATGTCTTCCTTTGAAAAATGTCTATTCAGTTCCTTTGCCCATTTTTTAATTGGGTTATTTGTATTTTACTGTATAATTGCTTGAGTTCCTTGTATAATATGGATATTAATCCCTTGTTGGATGCATAGTTATCAAAAATTTTCTCCCACTCTCTATGCAGTCGTCTCCCTCTGTTGATTGTTTCCTTTGCTGTGCAGAAACTTTTTAATTTGATATAGTCCCATTTTTTTATTTTTTCTTTTGTTGCTTGTGCTTTCAGGCTCATGTTCATAAAGTCTGTGCCCAGACCTAGTTCCTGAAGTGTTTCACCTATATTTTCTCTTAGTAATTTTACAGTCTCAGATCTTATACTTAAGTCTTTAATCCTTTTTGAGTTGATTTTAGTATATGGTGAGAGGTGCATATCTAGTTTCATTCTTTTGCATATGGATATCCAAGTTTTCCAGTACCATTTGTTGAAGAAGCAGTCTTTTCCCTGATGAATGTTTTTGTTCCCTTTGTCAAATATCAGAGGGCTGTAAGCCTGAGGGGTGATTTCTGGGTTCTCAATTCTACTCCACTGGTCCAAGTGTCTATTTCTATGCCAGTACCATGCTGTTTGGTTACTATAGCTTTGTAGTATAATTTGAAGTCAGGTAGTGTCATGCTTCCAGCTTTATGTGTTTTGCTCACAATTGCTTTGGCTATTCAGTATCTTGTTGTTCCATATGAACATTGAGATTGTTTTTTCCATTTCTGTGAAGAATGTCATTGGTATTTTGATGGGGATTGCATTGAATCTGTAGATCACTTTGGGTAGTATAGACATTTTCACAATGTTAATTTTTCCAGTCCAAGAGCATGGAATGTCTTTCCATTGTTTTGTGTCTTCTTTAATTTTCATTGTTGAGATCTTTCACCCCCTTGATTAAATTGCTTCCTAGATATTTTGTGTGTGTGTGTGTGTGACTGTTGTAAATGGGCTTACTTTCTTGATTTCTCTTTCTCTTAGATCATTATCAAAGAATATAAATGCAACTGATTTGGGGCATTTATTTTGTGTCCTGCAACATTACTGAAGTTATTAACAAGCTCTAGGAGTTTTTTGATAGAATCTTTAGGTTTTTCTATATATGGTATCATGTCATCAGCAAATAGGGACAGTTTAACTTCATACTTTCCAATCTGGATGCCCTTTATTTCTTTCTCTTGCCTGATTGCTCTGGCTAGTGTCTCCAGTACTAAGTTAAAAAGAAGTGGTGAGAGCGGGCGTCCTTGTCTGGTTCCTGTTCCTAAGGGAAAAGACTTCAGATTTACCCCATTCAGAATGATACTGGCTGTGGGTTTGTCATAGATGGCTTTTATTGTGTTGAGATACTTTCCTTCTATACCTAATTTTTTGAGAGACTTTATCATAAAGGGATGTTGAATTTTGTCAAATGCTTTTACAGCATCTATTGAGATAATCATATGGCTTCTGTCCGTGAGTTTATTGATGTGATATATCATGTTAATTGACTTTCGTATGTTGAAACATCTTTCTATCCCTGGGATGAATCCCACTTGATCATGGTATATAATTTTTTTGATGTGTTGCTGTCTTCTGATTGCTAATATTTTGTTGAGGATTTTTTCATCTAGGGTCATCAAGGATATTGGCCTGTAATTTTCTTGTTTTGTTCTGTCTTTATCTGGTTTTGGTATGAGTTATGTTGGCCTCATAGAATGACTTTGGGAGAATGGTTTCTGTTTCAATCTTTTGGAATAGTTTGAGGAGAACTGGTATTAATTCCTCTTTAAAAGTTTGGTAGAATTCAGCTGTAAAGCCATCTGGACCTGGACTTTTCCTTGTTGAAAGATTGCTGATTACTACTTCAATTTCATTGCTTGTTATTGGTCTGTTCAGGTTTTCTATCTCTTCTTGGTTCAGTCTGGGTAGTTTGTATGTGTCCAGAAACTTATCCATATCTTCCGGGTTTTCGTATTTGTTGTCATACAGTTGTTTATTATAGTCTCTAATGATTCTTCATATTTCTGTGGTATCAGTTGTAATGTCTCCTTTTTTATTTCTGATTTTTGTTATTTGGGTCTTCTCTCTCTCTTTTTTTGTTACCCTAGCTAATGGTTTGTCTATTTTATTTATCTTCTCAAAAAACCAACTTTTTGTTTCGTTGATCTTTTCTATCATTTTGGGGTGTCTATTTCATTTAGCTCTGCTCTGATCTTAATTATTTCTTTCCATCTGCTACATTTAGGATTGGATTGTTGTTGTTTTTCAAGTTCTTTGAGGCATAGTGCTAGGTCGTTTACTTGAAGTCTTTCCATTCTTTTGATGTAAGCATTTATTGCAATAAATTTGCCTCTTAGTACTGCCTTTGCAGTATTCCACAGGTTTTGGTATGATGTATCTTTATTTTCATTAGTTTTGAGAAATTTTTTGATTTCCTGTTTAATTTCTTATTGGACCCATAGATCATTCAGGTGCTTATAGTTTAGTTTCCATGTATTTGTATAGTTTTCAGGGTTTTGCTTGTTATTGATTTCCAGTTTTAGTCCATTGTGGTCTGAAAAGATGCTTGGAATGATTTCAGGTTTTTTTTAATTTGCTGAGACTAGATTTGTAACCTAATATGTGGTCAATCCTGGAGAATGTTCCGTGTGCTGATAAGAAGAAAGTATATTCTTTATTTGTTGGGTGAAATGTTCTGTATATATTTGCCAGGTGCAGTTGTTCTAACATGTAGTTTAAATCCTGTGTCTCTTTGTTGATTTGTTGCCTAGAAGATCCATCCTATACTAAAAGAGGGGTGTTCAGGTCACCCACTATTAACATATTAGGGCCTATTTCTTTTATTAGGTCTAAGAGTCTTTGCTTTATATATCTGGGTGTTCCAGTAATGGGTGCGTATATATTTATGATTATTATGTCTTCTAGTTGGATAGATCCTTTAACATTATATAGTGGCCTTCTTTGTTCCTATTTATGTTTTTTGGTTTAAAGTCTATTTTATCTGATATAATAATAGCTACTCCTGCTCATTTTTGGTCTGTGTGTGTCTCTATATGTGAGATGGGTCTCTTGAACATAGCATATACTTGGGTCTAGCTTTTTAATCCAATCAGTTGATCTGTGTCTTTTGAATGGGGAGTATAACGCATTCACATTTAGGGTGATTATTGACAGGTATTTTTTAATTCCTGTCATTTAATTGTGTTTTGTTTAGATGTTTTAAATATATTTTGATCCTTACTTCCCCTTTTATTTCTCTTCCTCAATGTTAGTCGGATATTTGAGGTGGTATGATTTAGCTTCTTGCTCTTTCTCACTGGCATTTTTGTTTTAACAGCAGGTTTGGCTCTTTCTTGTGTATCTGTGACAGTGACATTCATTATTCAGATTCCAGATGAAGGACTCCCTTGAGAATTTCTTGCAGGGCAGATTGTGTGGTGGTGAACTCCCACAATTTTTGTTTGTCTGGAAAATATACTATTTCTCCCTCATATCTGAAGGAGAGCCTTGCTGAGTAAAGAATTCTTGGCTGGCAATTTTTTTCTTTTAGTGTTTTTTTAATATATCATTCCAGTTTTCTTCTGGCTTGTAGGGTTTTAGTTGAGAAGTCTGCATTAGTCTGATGGGGGTTCCCTTATAGGTGACTTGATGCTTTTCTGTTGCTGCTTTTAGAATTCTCTGTCTTTGAGTTTTGCAAATTTGACTCAATGTGTCTTGGAGAGGATCTTTTTGGATTGAATCTGTTTAGGGACTTTCAAGTTTCCTGGATCTGAAGGTCTGCATCTCTCCCTACCCCTGGTAAGTTTTCTGTTATTATTTCCTTGAGTAGGTTTTCAATAGCTTTCTCTTCTCCTCCCCTTCTGGAATACCTAAAATTTTGTATGTTAGAGTGCTTGAAGTTGTCTGCTATCTCTCTTAGATTTTTCTCATTATTTTAAATTCTTTTTTCCTTTTTTTTTGTCTGCCTGAGTTATTTCAAAAATACCATCTTCAAGATCTGAAACTTTTTCTTCTGTTTGCACTAGCCTGCTGCTTAAGCTCTCTGTTGTGTTTTTTATTTCAGTGAGTGAATCTTTCATTTCTAGGAGTTCTGCTACACTCTTTTTTGAGGTATTAATCTCTTTGTAAATTTCATCCTTCATATTCTGGATATTTTTTCTTGTTTCATTGTTTTCTCTAATTGAGTCTTCTTTTTTTTCTTCAAGCTTTCTTAAGATCATTACTTGGAATTCTTTTTCAGATATTTCAATGATTCCCTGTTCTATGGGGTCTGGAATTTGAGCATTACTGTATTCCTTTGGTG
>NW_007732240.1:69531-70397 GCF_000696425.1 Galeopterus variegatus | reverse complement strand
TTGTATTTCTAGTATTTTTTTCATCGATGTTTGGTCATCTGGTAGAGGACTTGCTTCTTCTATTACTCTGGGGTTGGCTAAGAGGATAAAGACTTTCTCCTCTATTTGCAGGCTCTACTGGTGACTCTTCTTATATCAGTTTAGTCAGGTGAGTGGCAGGTTGCCCGTAGAGTGGCCCTGGCTGCTACTGTGGTGGCGAACTGTGCTTGTGGTGACAGAAGGTATGGGCAGTATCTATATTACACAACTTTGGTTCCTGTTCCAGCTTTCCATAGCTGTGGACTGTGCCCCTGGTGCCGTGCAGGTCTCAGCAAACCTCAGTGGCTGCTGGCCTATGTGTGCTTCCCTCCCCCGGGGCCTTAGACTGGACCCCCATGCCACAAGGGTCTGATCTCGGCTCACCTTGGCAGCTGCTGGGCTTTGTGTGCTCCCTTCCCCCCAGGGCGTTAAATTGAGCCCCAGTGCCATGAGAGTCTTGGTTCACCTTGGCGGCTGCTCGGCTGTGTGCACTTCCCTTCCTCCCCCAGGGCCTCAGACTGGGCCCTGGTGCCGCAAGGGTCTGGTTTCAGCTCACCTCAGTGGCTACTGGGCTGTGTGCCTCTAACATGTTTTTTGAAAGAACATTTTCCTAAAACTTCTTACTTTCCAATTCCAATTTTTCAACTCAACGAAATCTTTGCCCTCCCAATTATCTAAATCCAGGGACCACTCTCCTTGGTCTATCTTCTGGACCCTTGTTTTGCAGTGGAGACTTTTCTGCACCCTCTGCTGGACCACTTTCTAGCTGCAGAGGCACTAGTGTTATCTTTTCTCTTGTGTGGCTTCTTTATTCTACGTGAACATTACATGTACTTCCTCCACTTCTT
>NW_007732240.1:66532-68803 GCF_000696425.1 Galeopterus variegatus | reverse complement strand
AATAGACCTCAGTTGTCCTAACATTTCCCATTTCTATAATCAATTTTGAGTAAAACTCTGTGTGTGACTATAAGAAAAAGAAAGTCAGAAATTATTTTCAAGTATTTAAAGGTGATAGAAGTTCTCTTTCTTAAATAAGGAACTATCTGTAACATTGGCTAGTGTAGTGCATAGAACATAAAACAATTTCCCCTTGCTCTTCCATTTCAAGGTTCAAAGCTTAAGGATCGTGCTAAGAAAAGAGGGATTTCAAGCTGTATTATTTTCAGTTCTGTAGTATAGTCTTTTCCAAATGGTTGACCCTTTTTTCCCTTGGCAAGGAAAAAACTTTTTGTTTTGCTTAGAAAATCCTTTGCTGTTGGCAGTAGTTGATATTTCAAAGGATAGAACGGAGTGGAGAGAGCTATGTGATAGAACATTTTTCTTGTTTTGTTTTTTTTTCAAAATGGAAGAATGGAGATATTCAAAATGAGAAAAATAAAGTACCATTGTCACCTCCACAAGGCAAACACCATGTCTATTGTACCTTCTCGCGGGGCTGAATGAAATGGTCTATTACACTGTGAGTGTGAAGTATTGTCACCTGTCTGTTTTCTCCTGAAAGTCTAATAAAAATAGTCAAATAAGAACTTCATGTTAAAATATACCTTTTGCCCTTATAATAAATCACTCTCCAGAAGTAAAATGAATCCGCCCAGCAGAAGGGAACACAACGGCTTTAAGCCTTTCAGTGTGCTGCTCTCTAGTGAACGTTTGTTAGAAAGACAGCGCTGCCTGAGCACTGGGCAGCAGAGCCTGCGGGGCCAGCTGGTGGTGATGTGGTAAGGTGGGGAGGGGATCAGGAGAGGCAAGAAGCCCACCAGGGAGCCAAAGACAGAGGCCAGAGACTGAAACACAGAGATCCAGGTGGGGTGTTGAATGGCTGCTTACCAGAAGTTTCTTTGATTAATTAATAGATTTTCTGGACCAAGCCATGCCAGTCCTACACCATGGCAAATTCCAGTGACGTTCAGGCTCTCTGTTTTGGAAACCAAGCACTAATCTGAGTGACTGAGAGGCAGTGAACAAGAAGCTGGCCTACCACCTGGTGGGAAAACACAAAGAAACAAACAAGTCTGAGGTTCATGTGTACAGTCAGATCCTGTCTGGCAGAGCCGGGCGGTGACTTAGAAATACTTCACCTTCCACATACTACCTTCTCCTTGTCAAGGGCAGCTTCTCACCTCCTTTTAACCTTTAAGATTACCCTCCCTACACACCAAAATTGTTGTGGGAGAAGGGAGGGCCACAGTGTGTGATTTGTGCCATCTTAGGGAAGAACCGGACCTGGGCCCCAGGAATGAGCAGATCCAACATCAGTGCTCTGCCAAAAGGTGAGATGAGGGTGAACCAAACCACGGCTTACAAAGCATGAGACATTCAGAGGTTTGATCACTCCAGGAAGTACTGACATCCTTTGTTCCAGCATTCGACGATGGTCCACTGTCCCCTTTCTGGTAGTGGAATATGAGATTAACTTTCCTCAAAAATATGAAAAGATAGAAATGCATTTTAGTGGGGGGTGGAGAAAGATGGGTGGAAGGAGGAATTGGTAAAGGGACATGAAAATCAACTGCATTATATATTGATAATTACAATAAAGAAAAGAAATGCATTTTAGGTACCATCTCTACAGGCAATAGCCTTATTCCCTTCTGGCAGTATCATCATCATCATTATTATTATTATTATTATTACTACTACTACTACTACTACTACTACTACTACTATAGAAGACATACTACTATTTTTTTTAACTCTATTGTGTTTTTCTTTAATACTAAAAATGACCTTTGATGTGGATTTAATTGCCCCAGAAACTGTTGCTGAGGGCATTGATCAGCAATCCCATGATTAGTGAACTGGTACTGGCAGCACTAATAGCTGAATTCCATTTCATGTGATGCTAAAAACTCAAGTCTTTTCACTTGGCTCAATTTGCCTTCTCTTCTTTTTAAGTCATCATTTCATTTCGAGACGTACTTGATTCTGTTTGCTCTTTGTGACGATAGAATTAGGCAAGTTGATTAATTGAACACTCCCTCTTGTCCTGAATAATGTGCGTGTTTGTCACCATGGTTTTTTGGAGAAAGAGTCCGACCCAAGGAGGTCATTGTACATTTCCGATCAGCCATAAAGGGAGGCTGAAATGATCACAAAACAAAAGAAGCAATTCTGGGAAGATGGAACTTTGTAGCTCCTCTCAATATAAACCAATATTTGTTTGGTTGA
>NW_007732240.1:58314-66193 GCF_000696425.1 Galeopterus variegatus | reverse complement strand
CGTGTTTGTCACCATGGTTTTTTGTAGAAAGAGTCCGACCCAAGGAGGTCATTGTACATTTCCGATCAGCCATAAAGGGAGGCTGAAATGATCACAAAACAAAAGAAGCAATTCTGGGAAGATGGAACTTTGTAGCTCCTCTCAATATAAACCAATATTTGTTTGGTTGATCAACTTTTCCTCTTGCCTTCTCTTATTAACCCATTGCCCTAGGTCAAAGAGTGTCCTTCCAAATTTGTGTCCATTAGGAACCTCAGAAAGTGACCTTATTTGGAAGTTGGGTCTTTGCAGAAGTCATCAATTAAGAAGAAGTTATACAGGATTAGAGTGGGCCCAAAATCCAACGGCTGGTGTCTTTATGAGAAGGTAGAGGGAGATTCAGATACAGAGATGTACAGAAGTCACACGGAGCAAGGCCACCTGATAACAGAGGCAGAGAATGGAGTGATGCAGATACAAGCCAAGGAATGCCAGGGACTACCAGGAGTCACCAGACATGGAAAGAGACAAGGAGATAGTCTTCCCTTTGAGCTTTCAGTAGCAGCACAGCCCTGCTGACCCCTAGCTGCATAAACTGTGAGGAAAATAAACGCATTTCTGTTGCTTTAAGGCAGCCAGTTTGTGGTACTTTGTTAGGTAGGGCAGCCTTAGGAAACTACCACACCCGTTATCACGGATGCATTCTTGCGGTCCTGTCCTTGAAAACTCTAAAAAGCACAGAATTTAAGAGAATGAAACAGAAAATAGTGACATTTCAGTGTCTGCCAAAAGCCTAGGAATGAGGTATTTCAAGTGGCTGGAGGACAAATATGGTGATCCAGGAACTAAGGAGAAAGCAGATAAGACAAAGAGAGCTGGCCAAAAAATAGGGTACAGATTGGGCCGGCCCGGTGGCGCACTGGATAGTGCGCTGCTTGGGAGTGTGGCAGTGCTCCCGCCGAGGGGTCGGATCCCACATACCGACCGGTTCCTGCTCACTGGCTGAGCGAGGTGCGGGCACAGCACCGAGGGTTGCGATCCCGTTGCCGGTCCCGGTACGGTACGGGCGCGACACCGAGTGTTGCGATCCGTTGCCGGACATGAAAAAAGACAAAAAGGAAAAGAAAAAAAATAAAATAGCGTACAGAAGAGAGACCACCTCCCTGTCACCTTCGCCTGAGGGTGTATTTCTTAAAAATCATCGAGGAAAATTAACACGCTTAAAGGATGTTTTAAAAATTAGTGTATTGCTTTTAAGTTATGTTTTAGCTATTTTATGTAAATAAAACCCATTTTTCTAATAAAAATATCATTTCATGAACTTTGATTCTGATATGCTAAAGCAAAACATATGTTTTCGATAAATGAGTGATTTTTAGAAAATAAACTTTAAAAACTGATATTCATAGGAAAGCCTTCCTAAAGTCAACAGTAGATGTACGTTTATATTAGTTCTAGCCAGAAAACTCTTTTAAAACAGTATTTGTACAAACAGTTCTTTGCTGAAGGTTTCATAAAACCCTTAGTGAATATTTTCGAGGCTCTTTAGAAAAACAAAGTTTGACTTAAAGTTGATTGCTTTCTCAGAATAAGCAAGTAGGAGTCTTGGATGGAGTATTGAAATCTCTTCTAGTTCCATTCATTATTAAAGAAAAAACAAAAAGACTTCACAGTTTAATAAAGGGAGCTTTGTGGTGGAAGTCAGGAGACTTCGAGTGAATTACAGCCCAGCCTCTGACATTCAGTCAAATAGTTCATCTCCCACTGTCTCAATTTTTTAACTTGTTTATAGCCGTGTCACATTAGACACGTTATATAATACTGTTCTACCTCAGTTTCCTCAACTATTAAAAGAAACTAATGATACCTTCCTGCAGGATTGCCATGAGGATTAAATGAGTTAGTATATCCAAAGCACTGAGAACAACGCCTGGTATAGAGAAGCTAGTATAGTAATGGCAGTACTACATGTCTTCTCTCCCCTTCTAAATCATATGCCTCTTGAGGTCAGGGGTCACACCTTACTAGTCTTGGTATCCCTCAAAGTACCTAGCAAAGTACCTTCCATGTAGTAGTTGCTCAATACACATTTACTGGCCTGAATTTACACTTCAAGGACAAAGGCTATGCACAGTTTCATCTAGTTTGTTGGGGTTATATTCATTTAAACATTTTTTTAAAATCCAGTTATCTGGGAAAATAAGAGAGAGCATCTTTTGGGAAAACATCTGGGAGCAAAGCATTCACATGAGAAAATTTCTATCAGGTTGGAAAAATGGTTTAAAAAATCTTCCCCACTTAGGGCAGGAGACTTTGGTCTCTCCAGGCACAAGTCCCTTCTCTTTTAGGACAGCCTGGAATACACCCACTGTCTGGAAGAGCCTAGCCTCTCTCTTGACCCTATTCTCTCCTTTCTCCTTTCCCCTTCCCAGCCCCACACCTCACCAAACCGCTTTCTCATTCTGCTGGAGGCCTCCTTCCCCCAGGAGAGCTAATAGTAAAGTCTTTATTGCTTTAGCTTTATTGCTTTTAGCTCTGGAAACAGTGTGCTTTCAGGCTGTAATTATATTTCATTTATAAATATTATCTCTAAGAGAACAGCTAATAGCTTTTTGGTAAGGCTATCTGTAATTCTGTAGCTGCTAAATTATGTGTCGACTAGATTCCTGAAGTAAACAAAGTTCACAAATTGATTCCTGTAGAATGATATAAGATCTTGCTAGACCCTGATGCTGCTCAGATAAGAACCGCTGAGATGGCCAGCTAATAAGCCAGCAGTGAAATTTAAAAAATAATGGAACAGTCTGAGCAGTCCTCAAGAACCATGACAAATTAAAAATAAAACTCAACATGTGGGTATCAGTTACTATGTGAAGAAGTCAGGTTACTCAGCCTCCAGAGGGTCATGTAGTTAGCTTCAAGGTAGTTTTTCCAAAGGAAAGAAAGAAAGACCGCACTGGTGTGTTGCACTTGCAGAGGGAGAGAGCTCACCTAGGGATACAAAGTGGAGTGGGGAAAGGGGGATGCGGTGGGAGGTCAGGGATAACTGGGTGGGGGACACGGGGTATAATAGCAACTTGTGGTAATGGGCATGCTGCCAGTATGGATCTGGCCATCACATCTTGGGCACAAGNCCTCCAGAGGGTCATGTAGTTAGCTTCAAGGTAGTTTTTCCAAAGGAAAGAAAGAAAGACCGCACTGGTGTGTTGCACTTGCAGAGGGAGAGAGCTCACCTAGGGATACAAAGTGGAGTGGGGAAAGGGGGATGCGGTGGGAGGTCAGGGATAACTGGGTGGGGGACACGGGGTATAATACAGGCACAAGTCCCTTCTCTTTTAGGACAGCCTGGAATACACCCACTGTCTGGAAGAGCCTAGCCTCTCTCTTGACCCTATTCTCTCCTTTCTCCTTTCCCCTTCCCAGCCCCACACCTCACCAAACCGCTTTCTCATTCTGCTGGAGGCCTCCTTCCCCCAGGAGAGCTAATAGTAAAGTCTTTATTGCTTTAGCTTTATTGCTTTTAGCTCTGGAAACAGTGTGCTTTCAGGCTGTAATTATATTTCATTTATAAATATTATCTCTAAGAGAACAGCTAATAGCTTTTTGGTAAGGCTATCTGTAATTCTGTAGCTGCTAAATTATGTGTCGACTAGATTCCTGAAGTAAACAAAGTTCACAAATTGATTCCTGTAGAATGATATAAGATCTTGCTAGACCCTGATGCTGCTCAGATAAGAACCGCTGAGATGGCCAGCTAATAAGCCAGCAGTGAAATTTAAAAAATAATGGAACAGTCTGAGCAGTCCTCAAGAACCATGACAAATTAAAAATAAAACTCAACATGTGGGTATCAGTTACTATGTGAAGAAGTCAGGTTACTCAGCCTCCAGAGGGTCATGTAGTTAGCTTCAAGGTAGTTTTTCCAAAGGAAAGAAAGAAAGACCACACTGGTGTGTTGCACTTGCAGAGGGAGAGAGCGCACCTAGGGATACAAAGTGGAGTGGGGAAAGGGGGATGCGGTGGGAGGTCAGGGATAACTGGGTGGGGGACACGGGGTATAATCCCCTTCAAAACTCTGCTCGACTTGGCTGTAACTTAGCTATCTTGCCTTATCTCTTGGCAATTCTCACTCCTTTTTATTTCTCTCATCACCCAAGAGACTTCAACTCCAACATAGCAGACCACTCAGGGTTCCCCAGACATGTATTGCTACCATCAGACCCATTGATTAAATGCTCCTTGTCATTTTACCAACCAAGTCAACCCATCCTTCCAGCACAACCTAAATACTATCTTCCTCCCATTTCCATAGTACATTGTTTATTTCTCAACAACAGACTCCTTTAAAATATCCCACAGGTATTTTTGTCACTTGCATAGATATTTGTACCATACACTAGCTTCTGGGCTCAAATTTTACCCATCTTTTGTAATATGGAACCATGCCCATAATTTGAATTGAGCTACGTGATCCCAGAGTATGATTTTGACACTGATTTGCTGTGAGAAGCTGTGAGTAATGTCTACACTGGCTACTCTTTCCATTTGGCATATTTTGAAGGAGTTTAAGTGCAAGTGGTGTTAAAAACACATCCTGAATATGCCAATCCCTCCGATAACTGTGAGAGCTGATTAATTCACAAGCAGGTCTATATCAGTTCAATAGCATCCCAAATGTAAGTCCCTCTACTAAAGGTAACTGCCCTTACCTTTAGTCTTAAGATGCTTCTGAAAAAGAAAAAAATTTTTTTTCCCTTTTTGTTTTCCCAGAAAAACTATTCCCTTTCAGAAAAAAAAAATAAATAAAAATAAAAATAAAATAAAAAAAATAAATAAATAAAAAAAACTTTCAACTGGACAAGCTGTGCCAATTTTTTTTATTTGCAGTTGCGAAGACGAAATGAGTTAATACAACTAAAGTGACTGAAACAAGATCTAGCACACCATCAGAGATCAATAAATATTTGTTATTACGTCACTATAATTATTACTTAGAATTATTTTTATTTATAAGAATTATTGGGATTATTTTGTTTTGAATTATTATTTAGCTCTCTTCTCACTCTCGTACTTTTTTTTTTCTTTTAGCTCAGGAAGGGCCAAGCTGCTGTCACTGCTGTCACTGTCCTGAAGAGGTGCTCTGACAATCTTCTGTCTGTGACCCCAGTAAGCACAATCCCATCAACCTAGAAGGAGGAAAACATCTTCTTTTTTTTAAAACTAAATGACTAAGCAAGAACAAAAACACTTAAAATCTGAAAAGACAGATTGATGCAGAACACAGCACTCCAAAGTGGCTTGTTATCACTTCTAAGGGAACTGCAGACCCTGGGGATTTTTTGTAGTCCCTGGGGCCCGTCTATTCCTAGAGGCACAAGGAATTTTGGCAGTTTTCACTCCTCTGAGCTGTGGCTTCTGTCTTCATCTGCTGAGATTCCCGTTTCCTCAAAACTGGCTTCAGAGTGAGTTGCGTTCCCCTTGACCTTTCCTCTTCGTGTTATCTCCCCAAACTAACAAACAACCGTTTTTCATCCAACGATTTTAATACTCATCACTGCAAATAAAAAACATTGGTGCTAAAAAATGAAAATCGGGAAGTTATGGAGTTCCCAAATTTCTGAAGGAAATGTGACATGTTGACCCTGAACGCTTTTCTCTGATGGAACACAGACTCAACGTCTGTCAGCCTGAAAGATGCAATTTACCAAAATATCATTCATTACTAAACCTTCTCCAAATCCTTTTCTTTTTGAAGGCCTCTCAAAATAGGGATAAGGGCATAATTAAGGTGAATTAGTAAGGCTCTTCTCAAGTGAGTGGCTTGTGCTTCAGAGGAATTCCAAACATATCTCCTCTCTCATTTGGGGCCATCTCCTGCGTTCTCCTACCTCTGTACATGAAAGATGACTGGATGAAGCCCATTTATGTGGGGACTCAATTCCTATCCTTAATCAAGTGAATCTCAAATTTTAATGTGCACCATAATCACCTGGAAGGCTTGTTAAAACACACAGTACTGGTCCCCACTGTCGGAACTTCTGATTCTGTAGGTCTGGAATAGGGCTCAAGAATTTGCATTTGCAACCTGCTTCCAAGTGATGCTGGTTCTGCTGGCAGCACACTGTGAGAACATTGACTGATGGGCCTCCTATCCTGGTATTCCTTTATACTCAAATGGGGAGAGCTGTTCTGCAGAATAAAGCCAGAATGTGACACGCGGAAATAAACAGAAAGAAAGGGGCAAACTGAGAGAGACCTAGACAGAATTCTTCAGCTTTGGGATTCATCAGGATCTGAAGCCAGCTTCTCCACTCCCTTTTCCAGTTTTATATGCAAAGTTATAACTATACTTTTTGTTAAACTAATGTGAGTTGGGCTTATGCCATTTGCAACAAAATAAGACAACCGATAAAATCTCAGTAAAATGTATAGTTACAAACATGTCCACTCATGTACATTTCTCATTGCTCCTATAAATCATCAGAGAAGTTATTTCTCCACATCAGTTAACTTAATCAGCAACGAATATCCATTACCAACTTGACAACCACCATTTGTTTATTCATGGAGATCTGATGGTTGTTGGAGCAGATGGAAATTCTCTCAGGTGGATTCAGGCACAGAAGGCGAAGTAAAGCATATGTTTGGCAAGCTCAGGATCAGTCATTCATTTATTCAACAAATATTTGTTAAACACCAACTACATGCTATTCACTATGCCAAGTGCTGGAATGGAACAGTACAAAGATCCTTTCTGTCTAGCTGGGGTTATGGAAGCGAGCAATTGCGACAGACTTAGACCAATGCTCTGCAGGCATCAAGGTGGTGAACAGACAGAGGGCAGCAGGGACCAAGCAGGTGCTCCATAAACCATAACTCTGAAGACAAGTTGTGGGTGATGGCAAGAACACAGCGGGCATGAAGGGAAGATAGATTTTAGTGGTTCAGGGGACAAGCTTTGGGCTTTCAACAGACTTTGGTTTGAGGCATAGCTCAACTACCTGAGAAATGGAATCATATATATTTGTGAAAGTGAAAAAATCATACAAATTAAAAGGAAGCTATAAGAAACATGGGAGATTAGAAACAGTAAAATACATATTTGTGTGACCCTCATAATGTAAAGCAGAAAAATTGCCCCTCCAAGATTATACGTGAGTATAAATTATGTTTTATAGTGGAGGTTAAAAAAAAGGTTAAAAAAAAAAAAAGGAAAACACCAGTATTCGGCTTAGATTTGGCCAAGGACTAGCTCTACTACATAGAGCTAATATTTTACATTAATTTTCTGTCTTTCATAAACCATCATTTCAACTGTCAGCGGTTCATATTAAGCAGCCTGGTTAATATCATGTCCCTTACAACGAGACCAAGGGACCTAAGATCCACCACTTCCAGGGAAAGCCAGATTATACACACATTAGCCCAAGCTGTGCACACTGAGGTGGGTGGGCTGCAGGACACTCTCTTTCAAAATGTTTTTGTGTCCCAGGCATACCACGTGAGGGTCTGAAATGATTTCTCTTGGGGAAAGATATTCAGCAATGACCTGAACAGGTGGAGATTCTTAGGGGAAAGATATTCAGCAATGACCTGAACAGGTGGAGATTCCTGGGAGAAATTCAAACCCAGAGAAGATGTTTCAGAGACTTGTTCTTCTTTTGAAACTTCACTGGCAAATCACCTATTTGTAGCTTAGTTTACAGTTAGTTGCCTAGATAAAATAATACCTTATGATGGTTGTTCTAACTCTGACATATTTTTACTTCAGACAAAATTAATATTACAGATGTCTTCACTCCAATGTGTTTTGCTTCTTCTAGTTACCATGACTATTGAAATAGGGAGGATATTAAACAAATTGGTGTGTGTGTGTGTGTGTGTGTGTGTGTGTGTGTGT
>NW_007732240.1:56119-57774 GCF_000696425.1 Galeopterus variegatus | reverse complement strand
GTGTGTGTGTGTGTGTGTGTGTGTGTGTGTGTGTGTGTTTATTGTGGTGACCTACGTTAGAAAAATAACTGAGATTCCAGTATGTATTTACTGATTCTTAACTAATTTAAACTCTCTGCAGCATCTGCACATTATGTATACTAACTTTTCATAATGCTATGGATATAAACCTTATTTATTTTCAGGAGGATTAAGGAAAACCCTTCTCACTATACTCTTTCTCAGACCTAACATCTTTGACTTGTCTTCTGAGAATGGAATGATACTGGGTTTGAATTCCCAGTGGCCACCGTTTGTAGATGCCCTGTAAAGAGTCATGTGCTCTCTGGTGTAGTACAACCTCTGGTTCCATCTAGCCAGCTTCACCCAGTTCCATCTCCTACTGGCCTCTGGAAGCACTGAGTTTTGCGAACTCTGTGTTGTACTGAATAGCTCAGAAGAGATAGTAAACATATTTAATAACTGAAAAGGCACGGGCAATAGCGTGAGAGAGATCCAAGAAATTCCATGTAATGTTCGACATGAACCCATTAGTTTCTGATTGTGTGGAGAAGAGGCTAAGGTGGAAGTATGTGGGGGGCCCTTAGAGGACTCAGGGCAGTAGTTACTTACCTATGTTATGAAAATATCTATATCTGAACCACCTATCTGGTCATATCAACTGAATATCAGTTCCTGGTGTGTATCGTTTAGGTAAAGGAGTCGTAAAACTCCTTCATGAGTTTAGGGTAACTATTGAGATAAGGGAAAGTACAAAAGGGAAGCAGAGATGGAATGAAGCCAGAAGAGGTGGGCCTTCAGGTGCATAGAACTACAGGGTAGAGGAGAGAGAGTGTGCACGTGTGTGTGTGGTGCGTGTGCATGTGTGTGTTTCTACCAAAAACCTGAGGGAAGCCTGTAGCAAAGAATAACAAAGAGTATTGTTTCTGAAGGCCTGAGCTTTGAGCTGTATAAGATGCTAGATTTACAAAACATCAGACTCCTGTTTTAAAATGGGTAAGAAAAGCAATGATTCCCTCGTCCTGATCGCCTAGTCCTGAAAGCCACAAGGGAAAAACTAGGGCAACAGAAACCTCTACCATATCCCTTACCCTTTATCACCTTCTGCTGGACTAAGAATTGCTTTCATCTTTGTAATCCCAAATGGCACACAGTGCACCTCCTCTGACTCCCTTCCCACTTCAGGCTGATTTAGGTATTCTCCCTTTCACCTATCTCGACTGGATGGTCCCTAAGGGAATGAACCATGTCTTAGTTACTTAACACTGTGCACAGTGTGTGACTCTGAGTAAATGTTAATATATTTGTTGAATGGACAAGTGGATGAATATCAATCAATGGACTACCTTGACAAGTACTTGTGCGGAAAATCTATAAGTTTATTCACTCAAGATATGCTGCTGATTTATGCAGTAATGGAGCAGACATTGGTGACTGTCTACCCAAAATCCATTCCCAGACCCTTCATTCTTGTGGCCTTTTTGTACAGTATATAATTGGTGCATATCATGTTCCAGAGCATATGGAGGTCTTCAGCTAGCTCTTGATTTATTGATTAGAAAAAGAAGAGACTATCTCCAATTTCCTTTTAAATCCCTATTCTAAAAAGTGGATGTGCAATAATTTCCATGTCATGAAACCAGCATCATAAAAAA
>NW_007732240.1:54822-55576 GCF_000696425.1 Galeopterus variegatus | reverse complement strand
AAAAAATGAAGAAAAGAGTATTTTAGTGAGAGTCAGAAAACCACATGAACACTAATGAAATAGAACATTTTGACCTCAAAGGAAATCTATCAGGTTGTTCAAGATGCTAGACTGAGTACATGCATTTATGTCCTGTACCTCCCAGAACACACTGAAATAGTTCGGAAGCACAATTTAACAGAAAAAAAACAAAATCAAGAAAACAGTAGTGATGGGGTGGGGGCAAAAAGAGCCAACAGATGAGAGGTTTCAATAAATCCCTGGAAGACAGAAAACAGATGGGAGTATATTGATGGACCAGAGCAAGGAAAGTCAGAACCTGTAATAGTCCATGAGGGGGCTGAGTGGGGGCTGGGATGCCACAATCTGCCACCTAGAATCTGGCCTCATGAGGAGGAATTGGTCTGGAGCCTGGAAACAGGCGGATTTATTGAAAATGTAAACAGGGAAGAGGTACACCAGTTAAGCTTCCCTCTCTCTGCCTCCCTCATTGCTGACATTTGCAAGCCATCTGGGGAGTTAAGGCTTCTAGTGGGATGTTGATACTCCAGAGTAAAGTCTCCACATGCTGGCTTTTGAGGGAACCCCACCTGACAGCCACCTCCACATCTCATTTTAAAGCTAAGCTTGCCACTACACAAGCTCCACCTGTGTAAACAGAACAGCCTAGCAAAATTTCCACTCAGTGGAAAAGCCTATGCAGAAACCAATATGGGAAACCAATATAGCAAGGAGGTGCCTACACTAGATCCCC
>NW_007732240.1:51305-54583 GCF_000696425.1 Galeopterus variegatus | reverse complement strand
GCCTATGCAGAAACCAATATGGGAAACCAATATAGCAAGGAGGTGCCTACACTAGATCCCCATCCTTCGTTCCTAAATATGAAGAGACAAAACCATAGATGACCAGATGTGTGAGAAAAAACAGCAGCATAAAGAAAAAAAAAAAATTACTACAGGAGAAAATAAAAAAAAGAACTTGGGTATTTAGAAAAGATTTTATAGCCATGAACAGGATGCGAAGAAAAAGGAGCAAGTGCAGAACAGTAAAGAAGTTAAAAATAAGATAGCAAATCTGTGTCTTATCTCATCTTACCTCATTACTGAGGATGGAAATAGAACTTTGCTGATGTGTCAAAGTGGCCCATCAAATCGGCCAAATGAAAATATCATAAATGACCAGTCAGTTTATCCTCTGAGATTTAAGTGTTTTCTTTTGTAAAATCAGGGCATGGGGTGAACAATTTAAAGTCTCTTCCAGTTTTAACATTTCTTAAGAATATACATGTACCTGTTGGTGGGAATATAAATTAGTACCACCGTTATGGAAAATAGTATGGAGGCTCCTCAAAAAATTAAAAATAGAGCTATCATATGATCCAGCAATCCTTCTATTGGGTGTACAAGGGGTTTTCAAAAAGTTCATGGAAGGATTCAGGTTATCTTTTAATTCAATTTTTCCACAAACTTTTTGAAGTACCCTCATATATCCAAAGGAAATGAAATCAGTTATGTTGAAGAGGTGTCTGCACTCCCACGTCCATTGCAGCATCATTCACAATAGCTAAGATATGAAATCAACCTAAGTGTACATCAACAGATGAATGGATAAAGAAAATTAGTATATATACACAACGGAATACTATTCAGCCCTAAAAAAGAAGGAAATGCTGTCATTTGCACCCACATACATGAACCTGAAGGACATTATGCTAAGTGAAATAAGCAAGTCACGGAAGGAAAAATACTGCATGATCTCACCTATATGTGGAATCTAAAAAAGTTGAACTCTTAAGAAGTAGAGAGTAGAATGTGGTCACCAGAGCCTGGGAGTGTGGTTGTGATTGGGGAGATGTCGGTCAAAGGACACAAAATCTCAGTTGGACAGGAGGAATTAGTTCAAATGATCCATTCTAAATCGTAGTGACTACAATCAATATATTGTATATTTAAAAATTGCTAAGAGAGTAGATTTTCAGAGGGTTTTCACTAGAAAAAAATATGTATGTGAGGTAATACATATATTAGGTAGCTTGACTTAGCCATTCTACAATGTATACATATATCATCATGTTGTACACCATAAATATAAGCACTTTTTACATGTCAATTAAAAAATGTAAATCTGCACTGATTTTTATGTATTTGTTTTCATAGGTACTAGAATTTGAAGCCAGACATCCACAAGATGGCAGTCCAACTCCAGTTCTGTAAACATGGTGTTTTTTTGCTTTTTAATTCTCCTAGTCTTGCTGGTAAACATTACACGATATAAAGAACTAAGAGAAATGTTTTGAGGAGAAGTTCAGTAAGGCCATAAACAACACCCAGAGACCAGGCCCACCTTCACACCACCAACCTTTAAGCATTTGCTAAACCTCTCCTATATCCTGTGAAATTACATTGCCACAGGCCATAGTGGACTGAATGTTAACATCATTCCAAAAACAATCAGAATACCATATTTCTCTGGTTTGGACCTCCATCCACCGTGGGAAATTTCAGCCCACTCTCCTAGCATTCCAGCTATTTTTGAGATCCCTGGGGGATGCTTCACCATCCAGACCTCTTAGCACCTTCCTTTCTGTGTCAGGCAGGATTATACCAGAGAAACAGAAAGAATAGGATATAAACATGTTACAAACCTTATTGCAAGGGATTGACACATGCGACTGTGGGGCTGGCTAGGCAAGTCTGAAATCTGAGGAAGGGCAGGCTGGAAATTTGCAGGCAGAAGTGGATGCTACAATCCACTGGTCAAATTCTTCAGGGAAACCCCAGCTCTGCTCTTAACGCCTTTCACCTGATTGGATCAGACCTACCCAGCCTATCAACGATAATTTCCTTTATTTAAAGTCAACTAATCGCGGATGTTAACCACAGCTACAAAATACCTTCACAGCAACACCTATTTAGTATTTGGTTGAATATCTAGGCGCTATAGCCTAGCCAAGTTGATGCATGAAATTGACCTTCACAATTTCCTTTGCCATTTCCTTTCCTTTTGCTCAGGCTCTTTGGGGCAATGTCAGCTAACAAAGATGCAGAAGTTGCTAGTGTAGCCCAGGGGCAGTGTCTCTGGGACACTCCCTCTAAGCTACTGAAGCTGCAGCCAGGTTTTCAATGTGCTCATGCTCCATTGTCCTCAATGTTTCACCCAGATTTCAGCAACACAGGCTTTAATTGCAGCCTTTCCTCCCTAGGTCTCAGGACCCAGGATCATCTGAGTACGAAGAATCCAGGGCGTACTCTTGTGCAAACCCACCCTCAGCCACTAGCTGTTTTCTGTGGACTAAACTTGTATAGCTTGACTTTCTCTTCTATTCTATTAAAATGGATAAGTAAAGGGCAAATTCGTGGCATGGCCTATGAGGCCTATTTTGTCTGCTCCCCTCTGCCTCTCCTGTCTCATCCTGCAGTGTGTTTCCTCTGCTTCCCTTCACTTGTGTTTCAACAGTCTTTGCTCCATTCCTTGAACTTGCCAGCTCACTCCTGCCTTGGGCCTTTGTGTGTGCTCTTCCATCTACCTGGAATATTCCCATCCACACTACACCTTCATTACCTCAACATCTAGATAAGTATATTTTTTCTTCAGATCTCACTTCAGTCGTCATTTCTTCAAGGATGTCTGTCCTGGTAGTCTTACCTAGTTATCTTCCCAGTATATACACTTACAGCTTTATGTACCACAAATGATTACGGACCTTACACAGATGACATTTTATATTTCTGTGTGTCATTCTTGTTTAGTATATTTCTCCCCAACTAGAGTGAGTGCCATGAAGGCAGGGATCATGTCTGGTTTAGTTCCATATTATGTCTCCAGCACTTAGCAAGAATACCTGGCACAAATTGATGCTTAATGCATTTGGCAAATGAATAATTAGCTTTTGTATCTCCTTCAGGATCTATCACTGTGCCTTAGTTTCCTAGGGCTGCCATAACAACAAACCATGCACTGGGTGGCTTAAAACAACAGAAAGTTATTCTCTCAAAGTTCTGAAGGTTAGAGGGTGCAATCAAGGTGCTGGCCAAGCCATGCTCCCTCCAAAGCCTCTAGGGGAGGATCTTTCTTTGCCACT
>NW_007732240.1:48538-50595 GCF_000696425.1 Galeopterus variegatus | reverse complement strand
GGAGCGCCGCCGCACTTCCCAAGCGGCGCACTATCCAGTGCGCCACCGGGCCGGCCCATGTCTCCAATCTTTACCTCTGTCTTCACGTGACTGTCTTCCCTGCGTTTGTCTGTGTCTATGTCCAAATTTCCTTCTTACAAGGGCAGCAGTCATACTGGATTATGGGCCCACCCTACTCCTGCATGATTTCATTTTAACTTGGACTCTGTTTCCAAATAAGGTCACATTCACAGGTACTGGGGGTTAGGATTTCAATGTAACTTTTTCAGGGGGGTGGGACACAACCCAGCCCACAACACACAGAGTTTTAAAAATAATTTATACTAAAAATATTTATTAAATTAATAAATTTATATAAATTTCTCTACACATCGAGAAGAAATGTATCACATAATTAAATATGTCTTAACTCAGGCCATGTTTATCTTATTCCCAGAATATCTGCAAACAATACTTTTTTGTATTTCAATGTAACTGATTATTTACACTTTGCTGTTTAACTTAAAGTCTTTTTTAATCTTGTGCAAATAGTAGGTGTAGCTCCTTTTATAAAGAGCTTTTCAACTGGTGTTCAAAGACAAGGATTTTAATCATAGTTCTGTTATTTTAAGCTTACCAACTCTGATTCCCCTGTAGTGTAAAATGGCATTAATAATGTATATATTGCATTATTATCCTCAGGACTAAATGAGATTAATGTAAGTTATGACTAAATAAGATTAACGTAAGTCATGGGCATATGGGTGTTAAATATTAACTTATTTTCTTTGTACAACAATTTTTCTACTGCCTCATCTGAGAAGACATAGACATATATGTACAGGTACATACTATATATACACACACATGCATGTATATGCATATAGAGTACATGTGTATATGTGCGTGTGTCCATGTACACACATGTATATACATGTGTATGCATATGTCCACGTACATGTATACTGTGTATAGTATATGTATATATAGTAAAAATGCACATGTATTTTTTGGAGGGGTTGCTTTTTCCATGTTTGTTGGGAAGAACATGTGAGAATCCGTGGCAGGAGCTGAAGCTTTAAGCCAGGAGTTGGTTTTCTCCTGGATTCTCATCCATGGCCACACTTAGCTTTGTCTGTGATTCTAGAGGATGCTACTCACCCTCTCTAGGCACTGTCTGTGAAATGAGACTGTCTCACTTCAAAGGGTAAATATATAGGACCACACAATTCGANTTATTTTCTTTGTACAACAATTTTTCTACTGCCTCATCTGAGAAGACATAGACATATATGTGTACAGGTACATACTATATATACACACACATGCATGTATATGCATATAGAATACATGTGTATATGTGCGTGTGTCCATGTACATGCATGTACATACATGTGTACGCATATGTCCACGTACATGTATACTGTGCATAGTATATGTATATATAGTAAAAATGCACATGTATTTTTTGGAGGGGTTGCTTTTTCCATGTTTGTTGGGAAGAACATGTGAGAATCTGTGGCAGGAGCTGAAGCTTTAAGCCAGGAGTTGGTTTTCTCCTGGATTCTCATCCATGGCCACACTTGCTTTGTCTGTGATTCTAGAGGATGCCACTCACCCTCTCTAGGCCTGTCTGTGAAATGAGACTGTCTCACTTCAAAGGGTAAATATATAGGACCACACAATTCGAAATGAGAATAATTACACCATTGAGGCAAGTGGCCAGACCACACTTAAGTGTGAGACAAAATTGGCCACCACAATGTTTCTATGAGTATGCACAAAGGCATTAATAAAAATACTGAGTAATAGAAACAAAAAGGAAAAATCAGAAACCTTGCCAACCAACCATGAGCCAGGCATTACACTCATTTCATATAACCTTCAAAAAATGCTCACGTAAAATAGATGCCCTTTTTCTTGATTTTACAGATGAGAGAGCGAATTTGGAGAGTTTCAATGTATTGATCTCTGCAGACCCTCTTGTTTACCTTTTTTGTTGTTGCCTGTGTTTTTAGTGTCATATCCAAAAAGTCATTGCCAGGACGAATGTCAAGTAGCATTCCCCATATATTTTC
>NW_007732240.1:43943-48117 GCF_000696425.1 Galeopterus variegatus | reverse complement strand
TCTATGAGTATGCACAAAGGCATTAATAAAAATACTGAGTAATAGAAACAAAAAGGAAAAAACAGAAACCTTGCCAACCAACCATGAGCCAGGCATTACACTCATTTCATATAACCTTCAAAAAATGCTCACATAAAATAGATGCCCCTTTTCTTGATTTTACAGATGAGAGGGCGAATTTGGAGAGTTTCAATGTACTGATCTCTGCAGACCCTCTTGTTTACCTTTTTTGTTGTTGCCTGTGCTTTAGGTGTCATATCCAAAAAGTCATTGCCAGGACGAATGTCAAGTAGCATTCCCCATATATTTTCTTCTAGGAATTTTACAGTTTCAGATCTTTTCAGATTAAGTCTTTAATCTGTTTTGACTTGATTTTTGTGTATGATGTAAGAGAAGGTTCCAGTTTCACTGTTTGAAATGTGAACATTCAGTTTTCTGAACACCATTTACTTAAGAGACTATCCTCTTCCTGTTGTGTATTCTTGATGTCTTTATAGAAGATTAGTTGACTGTATATGCACGGGTTTATTTTGTGTCCATGTGTCTGTTTTTATGCCAGTACCATATTGTTTTGATTACTGCTATAATTTGAAATCAGGAAGTGTGATGCCTCCAGATATGTTCTTCTTTTTGAAGATTGCTTTAGCTGTTTGGTTCTTTTGTGGTTCCATATAAATTTTAAGATTATTTTTTTTCTATTTCTGCAAAAAATGCCATTGGAATTTTTATGGGGATTTCACTGAATCTGGAGATTACTTTGGGTAGTATGGACATTTTAACAATATTAATTTTTCAATCCATGAACACAGGACATATCTCCATCTATGTGTCTTCTTCAATTTCTTTCATCAGCGTCTTATGGTTTTCATTGTAGAGATATTTTATCTCCTTGGTTAAATTTATTCCTCAGTATTTTATTTTTTTCAATGATATTTTAAATAGCTTTGTTCTCTTAATTTATTTTTCAGATAGTTTGTTGTTATTGTATAGAAATGCAACTAATATTTGTATGATAATTTTGTATTTTGCAACTTTACTGAATTTGCTTATTCGTTCTAATACTTTTTGGTGGTGTTTTTAGGGGTTTTTATATATAAGATTATGTCATCTGCAATAAGAGACAATTTAACTTCTTCCTCTACAATTTGAATGCCTTTTATTTCTTTTTCTTGCCTAATTACTCTGGCTAGGACTTCCAATACTGTTTTGAACAGAAATGGTGAGAGTGGGCACCCCTTGTCTTGTTCCTGATCTTAGAGGAAAAGCCTTCAGCTTTTCACCATTGAATATAATGTTAGCTGTAGATTTGTCATATTTAGCCTTTATTGTGTTGAGGTACATTCCTCCTATATCTAATTTGTTGAAAATTTTTTATCATGAAGGAATTTTGAATTTTGTCAAATATTTTTTCTGCATTGATTGAGATGATCATATGATTTTTAGCCTTCATTCCATTAGCATGGTTCATCACCTTTATTGAGTTGTATATCTTATAATTACAATCTTAGAATTATATTATTTATCCATTTATTCAACAAATATCTACTTAGTGCATCAATGTTTTATAGTTTATCAAGGATCTCACCCATCATAGGCCTCAAAAAATATCAACTGGAAAGTTTATTTAATTAATATAACCAACGTGTACTGTTTGCTTCTTTTTCCTATTCTGATTATTACCTTCCTTGACCGTTTCCCACACCTTCCATCAGATATCATTCAGGCCCACAATATGATCTCCATGTGTTGTATATGTTGTATTCATGATTCAAAATTCTTCAGAAGTGAATTAGGCAATATTCTTCAAAACTCATTCATTCTGCTCCTAGGACTTCATCCTAGATATAAATCTATTTGCAAATATGGCATATGTATGCAGGCATTTGAGAAAAGATGTAAAAATTTCAAAATATCCAAACGTCCATCAGTATGAGACTGGCTAAATGAATTAGACTTCAATCATACAAATGAAACCTATGCAGCTATTTTAAAAATGAGGTAGGTCAAAATGTACATGGAACAATTCCCAATAAGAAATAAGTAAAACAGCAAGGTCCAGAACAGTGAATGTAGTGTGTTATCACTGTGCAAAGAAAAAATGTATACACATAAGCGTGTCTATGCACAGAATGTCTCTGGAAGGATTCACAAAATACTGATAGTGAGAATTGACTAAGAATGGGAATGGGACGTAGGGTATTGAATAGAAATGAGGCTTATCTTGTACTACATTTACTTTTATACCCTTTAATATTTATTCTGTGTATGGATTCATTTTCTATAGCCAAGCCCTACAACAGTTTAAGTTGGCCAGAGAATGAGAACAAATTCAGAATTAGCTATGTGGATTTAAGTCTTCTGATAGAAATGCTTAGGTCTTCCAGGTGCTGAAGTGCTCATTCATTACAGCAGGTGGCAGTACCATACACGATTTGACTTTATCACTGGGCCCTGGAGAAATGTGAAAGGAAGTGGTTAAACACTCATTCTGAAAAAAACTGGAAACTGAGGCTCTAGGCCTTATAACTTCTGGCCATAAAGGGAAGAGTTTGTTCATGTTTTTTTAGAATTTTATATTAAAGGAATCTTGGTGATCATTTAATCCAAGATCCTTGTTTTATTCTCAAATATTTGAGCCCAAAGAAGAAAAGGGAATTAGCTGATTATCTAGCAAGTATTTTGTAGCAGAGCCAGGCAGAACCCAGACCTCCTGATTGTTTTTGGCAAAAGGGGATAGTATGACTGATGTTGCCAATCAGCTTATGATTCTTGCTTTTAAATGTTAGTTTTTATCAATCTGACCCTGCCCTCAGGAAGTAAAAAGAAGGCCAAACAATTCATGTAGAGTTGCAAAGAGCACTCTGCTAGTTTACACATGTACATCATTTGTGTGGCCTGTGTCAGGCTTTCCCTGTAGCTTTTTACAAAACATAAGCTCTTTTCTGTTTCTCCCTTTAAAACAATTTGGTATCATATTTGCTTAGTTCTCATCAGATTAGTTTCTATATTGTTCGGTCTTGTGTGATCATTTTTCCTCCTTGGTCTTATTGATTTTTTAAATTTTTTTTTGTATGTATGTTTCTCCTTCACTTCTTCGGTTACTAAGGAAATACTCTCCCCACTCCCTTCAGTTCATGGTGCTCCTGGTGAACAGTCCTTGCTGTTCTCCCAGTAGAGGTAAACGGTACAATGGCAATTGTTTGATCCACTGTACACCTTAGCCCAGGGTGGGGCACTGCAGAGGAGCATATTTTCCTCATATACTGTTTCCTGTCTGACTATACTGCTACTGAGGTCTAGAATAGGGTCAACGCCTACATCACAGGCTCCATAAGCCCCAACTTCTACCCCGTGAAGGGACCGATCAGGAAATAGGTGGAGGATAAGGAAGTCGCTGCCTCCACCTGCCGAGACCAAAGCTTTCTCCTTCTCTGGTCTCCCTTGCTCCAGTCAGAGAAGGCATCTGAGGACAGGGAGTAACAGAGACTATGGAGGGAGGGTGGCCATGTGAGACAGTGGCAAGAGTCAGTCCTCAGCAATAATGGTGCCCGTTCGGCCCCACATTCTTGGAATTGCTTCAGGGCAACACTCTGACATTCTCTGCAATTGATGAACCATTTAACTGGTAAGGTCTGGAGTGGTGAGGCATGGCTTTTATATCAGTCAACAAACAGCATGAGAGTCAGCATGCATGAACGTTTGCCTCTGTTTTCACATGTATTATGTGTATTACTGGGGACTGGTAGAACAGGTTAAATTTGTCACTGGGTGGTGAGAAGTTAAGAACTGATTCCTAATGTGAAAAATGCAGGCTCAGCCTACATTAGTGTTCTCAAACTGGCACAAATATAAGAATCACCTCGGGCTCTTATTAAAAATTATAGATTCCAAGATCTCTCCCTTAAAAATTCCTATTTAGAAAATCTAGAGTGAGACCCAAATTTTGTGTGCTTCTAATGAGATCCTCAACAGATCTCATGATCAGGAAAGTGTCTGAAGATTTTTAAAAATTCTCTAAATCCTAAAGTTTTATGATAAATTATTTCTGTTATGGTTCTCTTTTGTCTATTATGTTCTTCCAATATGACGTCGTGCTTCCTCCACTCCAGTGTTTTCTTTTTTTTTTCCTTTTTGTCTTTTTTCGTGACCGGTAACAGGATCGCAACCCTCGGTG
>NW_007732240.1:40954-43046 GCF_000696425.1 Galeopterus variegatus | reverse complement strand
GGGATCCGAACCCTCGGTGGGAGCGCCGCTGTGCTCCCAAGCGCCACACTCTACCGAGTGCGCCACCGGGCTGGCCCACACTCCAGTGTTTTCTATCAGATCACCTTTGGAGGTTTTAAACATATACATGTTAATTCCCAACTCTGACTAAAAGTCTCTGGCTGACAGATAGTATCTGTTCTTTGATACTATTGCTATGCTGGAGATTTCCTCTTGGCCCTTCACATCCACTCTCCACCCTCCCCCACCTGCTCTTTGCTGTTAGAGACGAGCTTCAATGACTGTATCAATGAGATTTTTGCCTTTTGACTTCCAGCTGGGTTTTGCCAATGGGAGCTATCAACAGGAGAGTAGAGAGCAGGAGGAGAATAACATTGGGGGTATTTATCAGCTTTACCTCCTCCCCCTCCTGATTGCTTACAGGGTGACTGTGGGTTGGCTGTGTACCTCTACTCTTTCCCATAGTATTGTCAGAGAGCCTCTCTCATAGGTAGAGCTGATCTTTTGGGGTTCCTTCAGACCTAGGGTTGGTAATGGCTCTCATGCTGTTGCTAGCCCCAAGTTACTGTACTAGCCTTTGTAGATCTCCCATAACACTTCCCAGGCCTTTGTAAATAGTCCCTTGGATAAACCTTCCTCAATTGCTCTGTTTAAGTTTGTCATCTCTTTGCTGCCAGGACCATAACTGGAACAATGACTTACCTTTATTTCTTTCGTATTGCTATTTATCCATTAGGGGGTTTCTTATTTCTTAATAGAAATAATTAACATGATAGAATGAGAAGTTAGGAATAGCACCAGTAGAACTGTAGAGTTTGAATGGGTTTTAAAACATATCTACTCCAGGTCACCACCAAATGCTGGACCCCTACATGAAATAGTTCCGTTTTATCCTGCCTCACCTTTCTAACTTTTCAAATCTTTACTGGCAGTTATCATTTTCTCCTCTAGGCTAAATACTACCAGTTTCTTCAACAGTTCATCAGGTAGCAAGGTTTCTAGATCGTTCTCCATCATGACCATTGGACATGTTCCTTTGAGTGCATTCTGTTTTGTCAAAGTTATTGTTTCCTGTTTAGAGAAACATTTGCAAAGTCAGCCAAATGTGGACCAGCGTCTCACCCAGCTGGAGAAGAACCCAGACCTCCCTGTCTGAAAGACGCCCAGGCTAAACAAGAGGAGACTGAAGGCAGTGGCTGTCATGTGCAGCAGCTGACTTGAAGGTCGAGGCCAGGTTTGATGGGGAAAACAGGTGCTTGGGTGGAGGCAGGTGCCCTACTGAAGAGGAAGCATGCTTTACCACAACGTCTGCTGGAGAGTCCTGGCTCCACCTTTGAATTTATAGGTTACTTTTTCTTTTGTACTTCTAGTTTTCTGGCCAGAAGGTAACCTTGATTATCTTGCAAAATAGTTAACACAGAGCCTGCAGCAGAAGAAATTCTCTTGGCTGCTGAGCTTCTCAAATTTGCACACTTAGACTCTGAGGACCTCAAATTCATAGAATTGATCGCCGCTATGATCCTTGGATTATCTAACTCAGGAAAAGTGGAGGAGCCAAGGGATGAGATATTTGCCCTAAATTACAGAGCAATATACTGGTAGACCCAGGACTGGAACCCGAATCCCCTTCCTGTCCATCACCCTGCCTCTCTTTCAGTTAGTCTACTCCATTCTTTCACCACATATTACAAAACTAAAATGAAGAAATTCATACTGTTAGTACCAAAGCACCCAAGTCAGACAGAGGCAGCATTTGCTTTGCACAATTGCCTTGAAAGTATTGGGAAAAGATAGCTATGTACACATTACATTTGACACAACTTCAGGGGTGAGGCAAACCATCATTTTATTTTAAAGGGTTTAACTACCTATCCTTTGCGTCTGGAGTCTAAACCTTACAGCATATAAATCTTTTCAATTGACTATTTAAAGTTATTTATTATAGATGTGCACAAAGGCAGTCAGTGTATTTACAAATAACCTGTGGCTTCTCATCAATTATAATTGGACAGAATTATTTCATTGAGGGGTGCTGTGAAAGGGGACATTTCTGAACCAGGGTGCTGAAAAGGTCACATCGTTAGAGATCTGA
>NW_007732240.1:32918-40130 GCF_000696425.1 Galeopterus variegatus | reverse complement strand
TTGATGACTCCTAACCAACTGAAAGAAAAAGGTGGTAAAGTTTGAAGGGCCCCAGCAAAAACAGGTTTTCATCCACTGTTCTGAGCTGAGCTATACTGCAAGAGAGATTCTGACACTAAGAAAACTCTTAGCGGTAAGTGATGGGAAATGACCATGCATTGATGACTCCTAACCAACTGAAAGAAAAAGGTGGTAAAGTTTGAAGGGCCCCAGCAAAAATAGGTTTTCATCCACTGTTCTGAGCTGAGCTATACTGCAAGAGAGATTCTGACACTAAGAAAACTCTTAGCGGTAAGTGATGGGAAATGACCATGTAAGCCAAAGAAACCACCTTCAAACTCTGAAAAGTCAATAGGGCAAAAGTAATTTAAGTTACAGCAGATGCTGTTGAAAGAGGCAAAACCTCTCTGGTGCATCATATAATCCCGAACTGAGCGAGCTCATGCAACTCCAGGTGGCTGAACGCCTCCCAGGGACAAATCACCGTGATATCTGCAAAAGACAAAAGAAAAACATGTAAGCCTACCTCACCCCAAGGAGAGCCTCATCTGCTCAAAAAGACACTTTTCAGACAGAGACACCACACTCTTATCTCCCATTCATTGTCCCTGGAGTGACCAGGAAGTTATCTAGAATGGTCCTGCAGCCCAGGAAGGATCAGACCAATTGCTGAATTATTGCCCCCAGGCATTTCTGTTAGCTTCATTCTGCATCCTCTTTGGGGAGATGGCTTTTGACTGGGGGTACTCTGTGAGAGTACAGCTCACTGAGTACACAGAGTCTCTCCAAAGCGCAAGCACTAAGAAGGAACAGAAGTGAAATTCCAGTCAGGCCACAGCTTAAAATGAGATATAGGAGTGCTTTAAGTTCCCACGGCTTAGGTATCCACAACCTTCCTACTGCCTCCCAGATGGATTCCTTGGGTTTCTCTAACTTGCTCTTCGGTTCCTTTACATTTTAAAATGCTTATATTCAATTGTGTATTAAGAACCATTTTCAAGGCATCATCTAATCCAGCCCTTTGTTACAGACAAGAAGATGTCTTTATCCCCGAGTTACAAATATGCTGGCCGACACCAAGAGAGATTAAACAACTAGCAAAAAATCACACAGTTGTAGAGATGAGACTAGAACCATGTCAAAGACCTCAGATCTACTCTCAGCATAAACCTCTTTACAATATTCCAAATGTGCTGGCAGAGTTAAGCATATCTCCTAGAGCCCAGAGTGAATTTGCTGATCTGTATACACCTGGCCAAAATACAGAAGCAGTTAATCTAGGAGAACAGCAAGTGAGCTTTATAAAATGGCTGGAAAGTTTATTTGAGGTCCCAGGAGTGGCATTTGACTGCAAAAAGCAAATACGCTGAGGATTGCCTAGTAAGGACACTGATTACTGTGAGTGCCTCCACTTATGAAAAGTGTGCTGGATGAGTTGAAAACTTATGTCCGTGCAAAATCCTGCACACGAATGTTTATAGAAGCTTTATTCATTTTGCCAAAACTTGGAAGCAACCAAGATGTCCTTCGATAGGATAAACAAACGGTGCTACATTCGTACAATGAAATATTCAGCAACAAAAAGAAATGAGCCATCAAGCCATGTAAAGACACGGAGGAACCTTAATGCATATTGCTAAATGAAAGAAGCCAGTCTGGAAAAGCTATATTCTGTATGAATCTAACTATATGATGTTCTGGAAAATGCAAAACTTTGGAGATAGTAATAAGATCAATGGTATAATGGTGGATACATGGCATTAAGCATTTATCAAAACGCTTAGGACTGTACAATACAAAGAATAAATCCTAATGTAAGCTATGGACTTTAGTTACTATAGTAACAATTTATCAGTATTGGCTCATCAAATGTAACAAATGTACAACAATAATACAAGGTGTTAGTAATAGGGGAAACTATGCACAAGGGGAGTAAAATCATACAGGTGGTATATAGGAACACTTTGCACTTTCTGCTTAATTTTTCTGTAAATCTAAAACTGCTCTAAGAAATAAAATCTATTATTTAAAAAAAAATATTCAATAATTGCATTCATTATCCAATGAATGAAAATATTCTAGTAACTAAATAACTGTATTGGATATATTCAGTGTGTAAAACCCTGTTCTGGGTGTTAGAAGATGTGTAAAAGAGGAAGTCAGTAAGCGAGTGGTTTGCCTGGTAGAGTGGAAGTTTCTCCAGGCCCCACCTTTATTTCCAGTACCTTAGTCTGTGGCCTCAGATTGTCACTTAATTCCTCTATGCCTCAGAATTCTCTCCTGAAAAACAATGTTGGGCTAGAGAACCCTGAGAATCTTTCTACCACAGATGTCTACAATTAACCATTATATGCCCTCAAAGGCTGTTTAACAAAACAAGAGGATTCATTAAACTTGGGAGCTACCCTGATTGTTTTTAGGGTTTTTGCATCTGGACATACATGTACTTCCTTAGGAGGGAAATTAAATCTACACATTTCTCTGTCTTCAAAGAATCTGCTGCCTTAGGTATTTCCTGTAACTTTCAACTGTGCCATGAGGCCTGAGCTGTATTAAAACTCCAAGTGTGAAGTTCTCAGTTAAATCTGTGGGTGGCTTACCTGTTCCTAGCCCCTCCATGCCTGGAATGTCATCTCCAAACCTATGGAAAAAAATAAAAGAGAAATTAGCTGAAATTAGGGTAAAAGGACCCTGGAGTTACTCACATGGAGAGTTTCTTAACTCAAGGGTGAAGAAGAAGAGGTTAAAGGGTTTGTTTTTGAGAAACTCCTGTTGTTTGTATTAAAGTGGGGATAAGAAAGTCTCACTCAGTCGGGCAGGTTTTAGTGTATCCCAGTGGAGAGAGATTTCTCCTCTGCAGATACTTGGCCTGAGACAATTGAAAGTCAGAAAGAATTATCAGTGGAACAAGGTAAGTCAAGCTTCACTTTTTAAAATAAAAATTGAAATGAGAAAGCGATATAAATGCACTATAAAATGACTGATTCATCTGTTTGCTCACTTATTCAAAAGCATTAACTAAGCATCTACTATGTGCTAGGCATTGTGTTAGGCATAGAGAGTTAAGGACAAAAACAAACAAATTTTCTCTGAGGGGTCTGAGTCTCAGGGAACAGACGTAAATAAATGAATGCAATAGAAAGCGATACAAGTTATGATAGCTGAATGTCAAAGATGCAAACATGAACGTAAGGATAGTTCGTTTAAGAGAATCAATAGTGGCTTCAAAAAGAAATTAACTAAGGAGCTGTGAGTTGAAAAGTAAATAGGATTTTACCAAGGAGAGAAAGAGAAGAATCAAGAACTCAAGACATAAGATTTAAAGCCAGAAAAATAAACTGTTTTCTGGAAATGACCAGTGATTCAGGATCCCAGATTAAATCACAAGGTATGTCAGCGAAGGGGAATGGTCAAGAAAAACCCAAAAGGCCAAGCCAAAGGTTATTGTAAAAGGCTCCCCTTGCCATGTTAAATTTGGTTGTAGAGCCAGGAGCTGAGAGGGAAAGGATTCCAGGCTAAAGACACAATTCAGGAAAGATTGAGTTAGAGAGGAAAATAGAGGATGGGGTGGGAATTTTTGTAGATCTGTTTAATATTGTGAGTATTAATTTCTCAAAACCAAAACAGTCTTTTGGGAAAAAAAGTAATAGAAAGTTTTCTTTTTCATCTTGGTCTTACCCTTTCACACCTTTCTTAGGTGGTTTACTCTTGAACTGGCGAGTCTGCCTCTGCTTGAACTTGGGAGGACCTTTGCGTGGGGTGGTGGGACCCTGGTTTGAAGCTGGAGGAACCTGAAGCTGTTTGTCACTCATTTTGATGGTCCTTAGGTGGCTGATATCCTTCTTTCAGGCTCCTTAGACAGTGAGAGAAATAAAAAAAGATGACCTTTCAAGTCACGGGGACCATCTCTTAAACCTTTACTCTAAACTGCGAGAGAAAAGTACTTTGATAAAGAGGCTCAGTATTTCATGTTGACACAAAAGGGGAGATATTACCATCTTTTAAAGGGACTTTTAAGAAAATATGGTCTAAATGATTGGAAGCATTCAATGTAGTGGGGTGTAAACTGACAGCCAATAAATTTAAAAACTTAAAATTCTAGGTAGATACCTTGTTTCAAGAGATCCACCATCAGTATTCTATGTTTTATTTTTTAATTTGAGTAATTTTATTTTTAATTGACACATAATAATTTTACATATTTATGGAATACAGAGTAATATTCTGATACATGTATACACTGTGTGATGATCAAATCAGGCTAATTAGCATATCCATCACCACAAACGTTTATCATTTCTTTGAGATGAGAACATTGGAACTGCTCTCCTCTAGCCATTTAAAAATACACAATAAATTATTGTTAATTATAGACACCTAGCAACTAACAAACACTGGAACTTATTCTTCCTATGTAGATGCAATTCTGTATCCATTAATCAACCTCTTCCTATCCCCCTTCCCTTATCCCCTTGTCAACCTCTAGTTACCACAACTAACTGTACTCCCTACTTCTACGACTTCAGTTTTTTCATCTCCCATGTATAAGTGAGAATATGTGGTATTTATTTTTTTGTGCTTGACTTATTTCACTTAACATAATGTCTTCCAGGCTCATCCATATGGCCACAAATGACATAATTTCATTCTTTCTTTTTCATGGCTGAGTAGTATTCCATTGTGTATATGGGCCGTATTTTCTCTATCCTCTCATCTGTTGATGAACACTTAGGTCGATTCCACATAGTGGCTTTTGTAAATAGTGCTTCAGTAAACATAAGGGTGCAGGCATCTCTTTGGTATACTAGGAATGGAGATGAGTAGTATTCCATTGTGTATATGGGCCGTATTTTCTCTATCCTCTCATCTGTTGATGAACTCTTAGGTCGATTCCACATAGAGGCTTTTGTAATTAGTGCTTCAGTAAACATAAGGGTGCAGGCATCTCTTTGGTATACTAGGAATGGAGAAAGGGAACTCTTTACACACTGTTGGTGGGAATGTAAATTAGTACAGCCATTACGGAAAACAGTATGGAGGCTCCTCAAAAAACTAAAATTAGAAGTGCCATATGATCCAGCAATTCCACTGCTGGGTATTTATGTGAATTTATCATAATGGTGTACTTCCCCTCTGTTACCAGTTCTACCACATGTAAAGAAAAGAAATGAACTAATTGATATCTACAGTCTTTTACAGCACATACAGGTTCTTTATGCTTTATGTATTCTTCTATCCAGCTGCAAAATAACTTGATTCTAAATGTTTGTTGAGCAATTTTTATGGGCTCTATTTCTGTATAGTCCTTATTTTGTTTAATTCTCACATGATCCAGGGACTTTACTCTTAATTCTGGGGGATGACAATACAGTTGTCTAGACAGGAGGAGCTCTGAACCCGGGATACGGACCCCCATGGATATATTCAATACATCCTAATGCACACACGCACAAATAGAGAAGTTAATGCAGGGTGATTAAGTAATAAGTTTGTGCTTTAATTCTACATCCAGGCATAAGGTTCTTCAGCTCACATTTCTCACAAATCTTCACCCCTTTCCCCTATCCAAATTATGGACCTATCCAATATGGTGTCCTAGACTTTAATTTGGCTGTGGAAATGTATGTTGACATTTTTCAAATACAAATCAAAGAAAATTATTGAGAAATATAAATTTAAAAAATAAATGTGCTAAGCTTTAGGATGACATTTTTTTCTTTCACCCTTTCTTTCACAACAATCAACAAAACATACCGTGGGAAGAAAGATTCTGAAAAACTCCGTAAGAACTTCCAAATAGGCTTAAGCTATTACCCTGAATCAACCCCTTCCATAATCTAGTGCTTGGGGGCTCTTTATATGTAGGATTCCTTATCTTATCCCTTACAGGTTGATGCTAATATTCTTATCTTCAACCCTCCCTGACAATCTCAGGCTCATGCTAACCATTGCTCTCTTTTCCTGCCACAGTGCACACCCCTCAGATCTTATATGTACAACTTCAAGTTCATAACTTTTTCTATTACTTCCAAAGTCAGGTTTAAAGTATTATCCCTGCCTCCAATATATATATTTTTTTCTTGTTTTCTTTTCCCCAATTATTATTTTCTTTCTCTTCTGCCATTCCTCAACTTGTTCAGTGCAAACACACTGGCTAACCTGTTAGCTGGCACCAAAGATGGGGAACCTGGCCATCGCCTGGACCNAAAAAAAATTCATCCTTTGTTTATCTGAAATTCAAATTTAACTGGACATGCTCTACTTTATCTGGCAATCCTAACTAAGATCCTATTACGTTGGATCCAGAGTTTTATAATGTGGGGGCCTAAAGTAACCCTAATCAGTCAAATTATCATTTGGGATTAATACGGTATAAAGAGTATGCTCATTAAAGTCAAATAGAGGTCATTTCAAATTCTTGTGTCACAAAACTGGCTATGTGAACTTGGACAAGTTGCATAATTCTCTCTGGGCCTCATTTCATCTATAAAATGAATCAAATAATAACTTCCTTTTAGTGTTATAGGGAAAGTTAAAGGAGATAATGCAAGTAGAGTGTCTGATGCAAAGTGCTCAGAAAGAATTAGTATACTCTAGACCTTCTGGGAGTTGGAGAAGCTGTGCAAACAAACCTATGGTTATGACACATGTTCACCTGGAATCCGTGCTCCGCTTCTCCAGGCCAACCGCTGGACAGTCCTTGCTATCTGCCAGAGAGGCAACCGCCATGAGCACTCGCTGGTTGATCCCATCTCCCCTCAAATGCCCCAGCTATTAACTTATTTCTGGTCTCAAACTTCTGTCTTAAGAAGCTTTCCTTGAAATTTTTTGACATCCCTAACAGCAGCCCCAAAGAACTTAAAAATCATACTTGACTTCCATATCCTTCCATATTCTCGTGAGTTTCTTCTGCATGTTTATATAAAGTTGCACCTTTAGGCTTGGACAGTGTTCATGTCTAATTCTAACTCAGATGTATTATATAAAAGACACTCCTCAGAAAGAGCTACATAACAGTTGCCAGGTTAGTCCCTGAGTCCTCCTGGTCCTCAGGATTTGCACTATGGGTAATACTTGCTATTCTGTGTGTAGCACATGCAGTGTTTCATTTCTGAGTAGCTTGGACAGTCGACGAATCCCCACAGAGTTTTTGCCATAGATTCACCCTCCAGTTCTCTCTGGAAAAACTTTGAGAAAAGCAGAACAAGTATC
>NW_007732240.1:30488-31660 GCF_000696425.1 Galeopterus variegatus | reverse complement strand
AGACTATCAGTTCCCTTTTTCTCAGCAGATAGACAATTCCATTGTTGATGGACTAGGAAAGGGGTTGGGGGATCTAAGGGCGGGAGGACTGTTTTCTTTACTAAGGGGTTGGCCCGTAAGTGTCAGGGTCCTGCTGAGGCATAGAGAATCAGATAATTTGGCTAGCCAAGCAAGACCCAAACGAAAACCATATACAAAACAAAACAAAAATCCAGCAAGTCCCTTGCTTCAGAATGGAAGAACACTTTAATCTCAAGGGGAGAAGGCTGAGCCCCTGCACCGCCCTGCGGTCACTCTCGCGCCACCCTTGGCTCGCCTTCTCCTCTGCCTCACACGCTTGCTGCAGCCTCTTGGTGCCAGGGCCAAGTTTTCAAACACATCCTGGGGGTAAAGAACTGTTTACTCCATGGTCATTAGTGCCCCGGATCCCTCCTTTCCCAGCAAACTGTTTGCTATGGAGCCACAGAAAGGGAGGGTCGGTTTGGGGTTCCTTCTAAATGAATTCAGTAATCAAGGTTTGCAGTGACCTTGTAGTAAACAAGTCCCACTCATTAGCTTGTCAGACAGCTTATACGGAGGTCTGGGTGGATTTTCTTCATGTTCTCTCCCATTTCCATCCACAGCCTCAGTCCAGGCATGCAGGTGCAGCCTTTCTCTTTCCATTTCCTTGTTTTAGAACCAGATCATCCCTCCAACACCCTTCAATTATATCCTGTTCAAACTCACCAGAAGTTGAGAAATACTCACGAAGCTGAATGTTGTTCCTATAAGCTGTCCAGCTGCCTTCCTCACAAGAGATGAAAGGATCTCTGCATCCTGATTTATCTCCCTGTAATACTCTCATGCTACTTAATCCTACCGTCATAAGCTTCGAACACCACCCAGGTGCAAAGAAGTTGGAAGGAGATGGGGGGAAACCAGGGCAGGCTTAGGAGTTTTCTGATAATTATACATACTTACAAAACTGATGTAGGCTCTCTCCTACCAATAAATAGGTACTGAATTCCCCCCCACACACACACACACAAAGTGTTGATATCCAAGGGCAGATTTTCAGTTTGTGATTCAGTATCTTTTGTCCTTCTTCATTCCCACATTTAGTTCTAGCAACCCCCCTTTCCTTCTCTTACACACGCACAGTTTCATAATTCTTATGGGGCTAGATAACTGGA
>NW_007732240.1:28781-29803 GCF_000696425.1 Galeopterus variegatus | reverse complement strand
CCCCCTTTCCTTCTCTTACACACGCACAGTTTCATAATTCTTATGGGGCTAGATAACTGGAGAGAAGAGAGTGACGCACAGTGGCCCCTGCTGCAGTGGGGGCTCTAATCAAGTGGGCAGTGACACTGAGAAACACACAGTATCCTTCCCTAACTGGCATTGCATGCACTTCCTCAGAGAGATGGAACGTCAAAGTCAGGAATGATATCAAATTCAGTTATAGCTGACAGAGAGAGGGCCCAAATGATAGCCAGTGATTGGAACTGATGACATTTACTTGGGAATTGATTGCTGGATCTTCCATCCCTAAAAGTTTCATGGTGTAGTGTCCAGGCTCCAACCTAATTCACCAGATGCTTGGCTCAGTCTTGCAACTGCATTGAGGCACTAGTATCACTTCATATGATTTTAAATAGAGCTTTGCCCATACCTCAGTATTACTAAGTTCTTTCAACAAATTTATCGTAGAGAAGTTGACTTATTCTTAACTGCCTGTATAATTAGTAGTGGAGCAGGAGCAAGGCCTAGGCCTGGGAAGACATTGCATATGTTGTTCTATTATGCTACAGCAGAGCAGAACCAAGATGCATGTTTGCTGGTCCCTTTCACGCCTTGCCAGTGAATTGCAGTGGGACTTCCCCAAACTGATATTTGTTAGAGAATGGAACTCTATAAGATTATAGAGAAAGAAGATTAATTTATCCTTCCTAGGCAGGGAAAGATTCTTAACTTGCAGCCACAAGCAGATTACATGAGGAACTAAACAGCTTAAGAGTTGTTTATATGCTCTCCCAATGGTCTTTACCAAAATTAGAGGAGTTTCGAAGGCAGCAAATACTTTGCAAAGCCAGCAAAGTGTTTGGTCAGTGGACGGGTCCGTCCACTCTCTCCTCAGTATCCCCATCACAGTTTCCATCTTCCTGTACTGCTACATACCAGGCATGTGAATGTTTAGATGCTTATCTGTCAAACCCTCACATGCTCTCCATTTCCTCGGTGAAGGACTGCAGTTCATAAAAGCA
>NW_007732240.1:27215-28540 GCF_000696425.1 Galeopterus variegatus | reverse complement strand
ATCTGTCAAACCCTCACATGCTCTCCATTTCCTCGGTGAAGGACTGCAGTTCATAAAAGCAATGAAAACAAAGAGCTGTAAATTGACTGGGTGTTCTAGAATGTGGTCATTCAAAGTACAGCAGCATCAGCAGCACCTGGACACTGGTTAAAAATGCAGGATCTCAGGCCCTGCTCCAGACTTACTGAACCAGAATCTGCATTTTAACAAGGTCCAAGGGGATTTGTTTGCACATTGCTTGAGAAGCGCCATTCTAGACTCACACACAGGCTTGGGTTTACCACTTCTCTGCTGTGCGAGAAGATTGTCACCTCTGAGTCTGTTTTCTCATATGTAAAATGAATGGATTAGAATGCCAGGGTTCTCAACATTCTTTTCTGTACCAACACACTTGTGAAAGATAACTCACATTCATCAGTAACAGGATTTGTCATCCAGCTATTCTCAATGTGTGGGGAGGGTGTTGTGAGACAACCCTTCTCTCCCCAAGGGAGACCCAGAAAATGGAGACTGACAGCTGAGGAGTGTGGGGAAAGACCAAGCACATAATTTGAAAAAATTCTCCTAAAGTGATTCTAATATGGCTCTCAAAAGTTTAGAATTAGAAAATTCTTCAATTTCTTTACAGACTTAAAAATTTATGTTTCTTCTGGTTCTGGACCAAGATGGAGTAGACACATTTCTTCCCATACTTCCTGCCAAGTACAGCTAAACATCCTGGACATTTGTGAAACATACAGAAGATTATTCTACATGTTCAAGAGAAGGGAGACCAAATAGGGACCTTAAAACCAAAGGAACCAAATGGCCTCTGGCTTTTCCTTTTGTTTTATTTATCCTGAACTGGATACAGGAAAAGGCAGCAACCCAAAAACATGAAGAGGAGGAGTGAACAAAAGAAATTCTTCCTCAAACCCTACTCTTTCTAGACAAATGACTAGGAGAGATGCAACCTAGCAAGACAGAAAAAATTCAGACAAAACCCACCCTACTCTAGTCAACTATCATGGAAAAAAATATGGCCCAAATCATCAAACGCTGAGTGGGAAGCCAAGACTTCCATTCTGGCCTAGCTCTAATGAGGTGACCCTCTCTTACCCCACCTGCATAGTATCAGAGAAAGCCACATAGGGGTCTTGGACTTTCATCTCCTACCAGTGATAATGACCCCCCCACACCCCCAGAATGGTGTCAAAGAAGCCCAAGAAAGAAGTCTGAATTTTCATGTCCATTCAGCAATAATAAGGCATCTAAAAAAATAAAACAAAGATTTTAGAACTGAAAAATACAATAACCAACATAAAAAAAAAAAAAAGAATGGGCTC
>NW_007732240.1:23348-26291 GCF_000696425.1 Galeopterus variegatus | reverse complement strand
AGATCCCCTTACCGGTCATCTTTAAAAAAAAAAAAAATTGGGGGAGCAATGAAAGAGAAACGCCTTACCTACAGAGGACAAACAATTTGAACAACAATGGATTTTTCATCAGAAGTCACAGGGATCAGGAGGAAGCAGCACAGCACTTTTCACGTCCTGAAAGAAGAGAGCTATTGGCCCTGAATTTTATATCAAGCGAATTTATTCTTCAGAAACAATATCCTCAGACTAAGGAAGACTAAGAGAATCTGTCACCAGAAGCTACCCTAAAAAAATGACGAAAGAAAGTTCTGGAAACGGGAAGAAAATGACAAAAGAAGGAATTTTGGAACATGTGGAAAGAAAGAACAATTGAAAGGAGCAAAAGTATCAGAAACGGGAAGCATGGAAGACAAGGAACTCAGCCCCCCTCAGCAAGACTTGCAGAGAATGCAGCATTGTTCCAGACACCACGAAGTTCTAAGGATCTTGGTCATCATTTCGTATCTTCAGGGAAAGCATCCATTGGTCCCTGTTCCAAATGGCTGCTCTTTCTGACTCGTTCTATTCCTGCCGCCCCTGAGTCTCAGGGCATTCGAGGCAGCTGGCCGGTCAGCAGCCAGCACACACCGCCTCCGTCGGACAGAGCTCTTCCACCAGGTAACGTCACTGGCCATGGGACAGTCTGCGGATGATTGACTTCTGGCCAGTGTACCTCTGCTCTTATCAACCATGTAATGGGGCCATATAGCTCTAAGCAAGGTGACCAATCACCAAGGAATTTCTCTAAAAAAAATGTTTGGTGCTGGACACCCTAAGATCCCACAGGAAGAAGAAATAAAGGTGGCAGGAGTCTCACTGGGCCAAAGGAGAAAAAAAAAGGAAGAGGAGGAGGAGGAAAAGAAAGAACTGCTGACAGATCAATGACACAGATCGATCACAGAAAAATATTACTAAGTGAAAAAAAGTCCTCTACCAACAAGCTCTATATTGTCTGATTTTATTCATGACATTCTGGAAAGGCATAGCTGTAGGGTTGGAAAACAGATCCCTGGTTGCCAGAGGTTGTGGTTTGAGGAAAGGAGTTGACTTCAAAGAGAAAACACAGGCAGTTTTTAAGGAATGATGGAACTATTTGGTATCTTGTCCACAGTGTTGGGTATACAACTCTACGCACTTGTAGAAAATCATATATATCCCAAGAGTGAGTTTTAACTCTGTGTAGATTTCAAAACCAAATATAATAAAATGCTTTTTTAAAAAGTCTATATTCCAGAGCTGTACAATCTTTGGTTCTTGATCTCTTATGACAGATGGGAAAGTATTATTAATTATACGTAGAAAAGGAGATAAGAGGCATGTACTAAGGAATTAAAAATGTAGCTGTCCTAGAAGCTGCTTACGCAAGCACTAATCTCTAATCTTTCTTTAGTGCTTCTTAAAATACCAGTGAGTAGAAAGACATACATTAAAGTCATATTTCTTTCACATTTGGAATCTCCTGGACTGAGCTGCTCACTCTGACAAATGCCCAGTGGACGCCAGAGAGGAACACACTAAATGTGAAAGAGGAATGTACAAGCCTGACCCTTCTTTCTCTTAGTATTTTATGTCCTGATTCTTCAGAATGACATTATTAATCTTGAAAAAATATTTATTAATTAAAAATATAATACTCTTTTCCAGGAAAAAATATTTATTAATTAAAAATATAATACTCTTTTCCAGAAAATAGAGAAAAAAGAACACTTCTCCACTCATTTCATGAGGGCGCACTTATGCTGACACCAAAGCAAACAAAGGCAGTAAAAAAAGAAAAACATACAAACCAATATCTCTCATAAATTTACCTGCAAAAATCCTTAACAAAATATCAGCAAGTCAAATACAGCAATGTATAAAAAGAACAATGCAACGTGACTAACCAAGATTTATTCCAACTTTGCACGTCTTATTGGATATTCAAAAATTGATCAGTGAAATCCACCATATCAACAGGTTAAAGAAGAAAAATCATATGATCGTATCAATTGAAGAAGAAAAAGCATTTGAGAAAATTCAAAACCCATTTATAATAAAAATACTCAGCAAATGAAGAATAGGAGAACTCATAAAGAACATTTATAAAAGCCTACAGATCAATGAAAGAGAGTAATAAACTCAAATACAGACCCATGCAAATATGCCCAATTAAAAGGTGCAAAAACAATTCAATTAAGGAGCTTCAATTAAGGAATTCAATTAAGAATTTGAAAAGCCTGTTCAACAGATGGTGCTGGAACATGGGCAAATGGTGCTGAAGTGCAGATTGTCGATGAACTTCCATCGACCAAGACAAAAGGAGAAGGAGGGGAGGGGCAGGAGGAAACGGAGGGAGAGAAGGGGAAGAGTCTTCACCTACACCTCATACCTTATGCGCCCAAAACTTCACACCTAAACTACACTCTTGTATAAAAACTAAGTCTAAAATGAATCGCAGGCTACAATGGAAAATGTAAAACTATACAACTTTGCTTAAAAAAATAAAGGAGAAAATTTTCAGGACCTTGGACTAAGTGAAGAGGTCTTAGACTTGTCAGTGAAAGCACGATCTGTAACAAGAAAAATTGAATCATTTGACCTGATTAAAATTTACAATGGTTGCTCTGTGCAAAACCCTAATAGGGAAATTAAAAGACAAATTTAATAGTGGGAGACAATATTTGCAAATCACATGCTCAAAAAGGGTTTTGTATCTAGAAGATACTAAAAGAAAAAAGAAAAAAATCTTAAAACTCAACTTTAAAAAGGCAAACAATCCAATTAGAAAATGAACAAAAAATGTGAATAAACATTTCATTGAAGAGGATATATAGATGACAAATAAGCATGTGGAAGACGTTCACCATAATCATCCATCAGGGAAATGCAATTAAAGCCCCAATGAGATACCACCACACACCTATAAGAATGGCTAAAAAAAAA
>NW_007732240.1:16814-22945 GCF_000696425.1 Galeopterus variegatus | reverse complement strand
AAATGCAATTAAAGCCCCAATGAGATACCACCACACACCTATAAGAATGGCTAAAAAAAAAGCAATAATGACAAACAGTGGCAAGAATATGGAGAAACTGGGCCACTCATGCATTGCCAGTGGGAATGTAAAATGGTATCGCCACAATGGAAACAGGTTTTTCTAAAACTAAACATGTATTTGCCATACAGCCTAGCAATTGCACTCTTGGGTTTTTATCCAGGGAAGTGAAACTTAGGTTCACTCAGAAACTTGAACACAGATGTTCATAGCAGCTTTATTCATACAACCCCCAAAATGGAAATTATCCAAATTTCATGCAATGAGTGAATAGTTAAACAAACTGCAGTACATTCATATCGTGGAACACTTCTCAGCCATAAAAAAGGAATGAAGTTAGTGACACATGCAACAACTTGGATGAACTTCAAAGGAATTATGCTAATTGAAAAAAAAATTTCAAAAATAGGTATGATTCCATTTGTATAATCCTTAAAATAAAAAAGCTATAGAGATGTGAACAGGTTAGTGTTTGTTGGGGGATGACTTTGGTAAAAATTTTTAAAAATAAAAATAAAGGTTAGAACAAGTAAGCCTTGCGGTGGTGGTAAAGTTCTGTATCTTGGTCGTGTTGGTAGTCACGTGAAGAATTGCACATAGAACTACACACACACACGTACACACACACATACACACGAGTGCACGTATAACTGGGGAAATCTGAGTGAGCTTTGTGAATTACAACAATGTCAGTTTCCTGGATTGATGCTGCACATAGTTAATCAAGATGTTGACAGGACGAGAGACTAGGGGAAGGGGGAGACTCTCTGTACATTTCTTTAAACCTTCTGTAAACCTGTATTTCAAAATATAAAGTTAAAAATTGATTATTCTAATATCCATAAGAAGGAGGCAGAGCAACTTAAACACAGTAGCAATCAAACGTCTGTTCTCAGCTGAAGTCGAGGGGACCTGAGTCAGCTGGCACAATGGTTCTCATTCTCCCTAAACTGTCCTAATTTCCTCCACTCTCTCAAGCCATTCCCCTCTCCTTCTTCTGCAGGCATCTCTGACTTCATCTGCTATGTGTTTAGGCAGTGGTTAGCCTCTGGAATACAGCAATGACTATAACAAGGTCGGTTCTCATTCTCCCTAAACTGTCCTAATTTCCTCCACTCTCTCAAGCCATTCCCCTCTCTTTCCTCTGCAGGCATCTCTGACCTCATCTGCTATGTGTTTAGGCAGTGGTTAGCCTCTGGAATACAGCAATGACTATAACAAGGTCCCTGTCCTTGTAGAGCTCACATTCATGTGAAGAAATGGATAATAAACAGAAAAACAGATACATAGAAAATATGTCAAGAGAAGTTACATGCTAAAAAAATAAAGCAGGATTATGGGATACATGCACTATTTAAGATATGATAGTTAGAGCAGACCTTTCTGAGAGATTGACATTTGAGCAGGGACCTGAATAAAGAAGGAAATGAAGCAGGCATATTCATGAGTATCTGGGAACAGAGCATTCCTGCAGAGAGAATAATCCCTAAAATGGGTACGTTTCTCATGAAAGGATTAGCAAGGGTAGTTGGGACTGGGATGGAGTGAACAGTGGCTCAGTGTTAGGGGACAAGTTTGCAGTATTGCAGGGTCCAGATTATGAGTGCATCAGTTATCTAGTGCTGCATAACACATTATCCCAAAATGTAGCAGCTTGTAGCAATAAAAGTTTGCTATCTCACACAGTTTCCGAGGATCAATCCAGGAGTGGCATAGCTAGATGGCTCCTGCTCAGGGTCTTTCAGAAGGTGTAGTTGAGCTGTCAGCTGGAGCTGTAGTCACCTGGAGCCAGAAGATCTACTTCCAAGATGGCTCACTCATGTGGCTGCTGGCAAAAAGCCTCAGTTCCTCATCACGTGGACCACTTCATAGGAAGTTTGAGCATCCTTATGACATGGTGCCTGGCCTCCCACAGAACGAGTGACCTAAGAGAGGTCAAGAGAGAAGAAGGCACAATGTCTTTTATAACATAGCCTTGGAAGTGACATGCCATCACTTCTGCCATGTTCTGTTGGCTACACAGACCAACCCTGATACAATGTGATCACGGCTGAATACCAGGATCATTGGGGCTGTCTTGGAGGCTGGCTACCCCAGTGAGCCAAGTGTGAGCCATGGTAAAGACTTCCATTTTACTCTGAATGGATGAAAAGTCCCTAGAGGTTTGAAAAACAAGCAACAATGTGATCATGAGTGTGCTTTTTACTCTGACTTCTGTGAGGAGAACAGGCTGTTGGAGAGGCTATCAGGGAAAAGGAACACATGTAGGGAGACTGTTGTCAAAGTCCAGCAGAGGTGCGATGATGGTAGGACAGGGCGCCGGTGGAGGTGGGGATGACAAGTAGCCGCAGGTCGGACATCAAAGTAGAGCTAACAGGATTTCCCCACGCTTGGCCAGCTCCTCTTCCTGCATGCTCTCCGGGTGATACCGTCCACTTACATAACCAGTGTTTCCCAGACTTTACAGTTGGCCTGCAGAGATTTTTAAAACATAGGTTCCTGGATCCAACCCCAGAGATTCCGATACAGTAGGTCTGAATTGGGCCTGAGACTGCATTTCTAACAGGGTCCTGGGTGGTGCAGATCTGCTGATACACAAACCACACTTTGGGTAACCTGGTTTAACGGACCATCAATAGCCTGATGATACATAAATCATTAGCATAGGGTTGAAACCCAAGCTTATATATCTTACTGTCTGTCAGAAATCACCTCCTAGAAAGCACACCTCCTCTGAAACTGTTTTTTCAAATTCAACACTCGACGTATCCAAACTCAAGACATTATTTCCCCTAATACATCTGTTCCTTTTGTTTATTCTCTGTCTTAGTTACCATCATTCTAACAAGAAATCCAGACAGCATCTGTGATTCCTCATTCCTCCCCTGCCTCGTCCTTCACCTTCCATCAGTCACTGGGTCATGCCTATTTCATCTAAATTTTCCTCAGTTCTGACCACCTCTGTCTACATCTCTTATGAGTGCTCTGGTTCAGGCCTAAACAGTCTCCTGACGGGTTTTGTTCACATCAAATCCATCCACACCAATTTACCACAGGAAAGTATGTAAAACACAAAACTGATTATGTCCTCTGAATTAGTCTGTTTTCTGTCACTGGTAGAGGAATATCTGAAACTGGGTAATTTATAAAGAAATAAAATTTATTTTTTACAGTTTTGGAGGCCAAGAAGTCCAAGACCCAAGGGGCACATCTGGTGAGGGCCTTCTTGGTGGGGACTCTCTACAAAGTCCTGTGGTGACATAGGGTATCATACAACGAGGGCTGGGCGAGCCCTTGTTAATGTGATCACTTGCTCTCCTTATAAAGCCACCATCCACACTCACGATAACTCATTAAACTATTAACCCACTATTCTACTAATGGATTAATCCCTTCATGAGAGCACAGTGCTCATGAGCCAATCACCTCTTAAAGCCCCACCTTTCAACACTGCCACTTTGGGGACCAAGCTCCCACATTCCCACATGAGCTTTGGAGGGGACAAACATTCAGACCATGGCATCCTTCCTTTACTTTCAATGTCTCTCCCTCTCTGACAGGATCAAGCCAAGTTCCTCATTAACATGGCATAAGAGGTCCACTGTGATTCAGACCCCGTACCCGCCCTGCTCCGGACCCGGTCCCTGCCCCACTCCAGGCACGTTTCTCATCTTTACGTAACAAGCACTTCACGTTCCAGCAACCTTGAGCTGCTTCCTTATAATTCCCTGCACCTACCACCCCTTAGGATGCCACGTCATTGCTCACACTTCTCCTCTAACTCAAACGCCTTCTTTTCCACTCCCAACCCTTCCTGCATCAACTACCTAACACCTACCATCCTTCCAGACTGAACACTGTATCACTTTCTCCAAGAAGCCTTCCGTGATATCCTTGCTCGTGCTCTCAAAATACCCCAAGAGTATTTTCTTTTCCTGTGTTACAAAACATTTTACATGCATTTATTTCTGTCTTCCCCCATTACATTGTTAGCAACTTGAGGTCCAGGACTGTGTCTTGTCTATCTCTGTACTTACGCACAGGTCCTGGCATACAACCAGGAATTAATGTGTTGAATTAAAAAGTGAACCTTTATGCCAAGGCTATGAAATACTGCATAATGTAGTTCGATATGTCATACATATGAAGAAACGAAGAAAACGAAAAGTTGGTCTCAATGACCCCGGCTGACATATGATCACACCCACGCTCATCCTCCCCAAGGCCATACTTCCAGAGGAAGGAGATGGAGGGTGGGCAGAATGCAGGCACAGCTGTGTCGAATAGACACATGCATTTCTACTGAAGAAGTTGACTCAGATTCTTTCACAATTCAGCCAAGTATTACACCAGGCACTCCAAGGAACACAAGGTATGTAAGACATGACCATTTCCTCGAGCATTTTCTATTTGGATGGGGAGATAAGTCTAATATTCAGAAAATAATCACTTAACAATACAAAGCAGTGCTCAAAAGTTGGTGGAGTGAGAGGGTGGATAACACATTTGTGGTGGAAAACTTCAAAGAAGGAGGGGGTAATACATATTTGAGATATATGTTGGCTGATGGTGAGCACTTAGATGAAAATGACTCTTTTCAGTCATTCTAATATTTGCTCTGGAGTAATAAGAATCAAAGTCTAGGGAAGCCAGCCTGAGGCCATGGGCCCTTGCCCCACCCCCACTGTGATTGCACATCCAGGCCAGCAAGAGAGCCAACCCAATGCCCAGGATCCTGAGACATGGGGCCGGGACAGCCCCGCCCGCAACCAGATCCTAGAAGATACTTACTAATCGTGTATTTCTTTGAGTGTGAGACTTATCTGCTCATGTCCTTCACCAAATTTCAGTTTAGGTTTTTCTAATTCATTTTTAAGAGTTCTTTTTGCAGTAAGGATACTAATCTTTGTGTGTTAAAAAAAAAAAGTAGAGAATAGAATAATGGTTAACAGAGGCTAGGAGGGGGGTGAGGGAGACGATAAGGGGTGGACTAACGGGGACAAAATTATGCTATCTACCCTAAGTGAATCATTGTGCAGTATATGCATGTATTGAAACACCACACTATACCCCACAAAAATAAATATACATAAAACTGAATTTTTAAAAAAAGGATCAAAGTTTAAAATGGAGATGGTGGTGGTGATTTTCTTCATCTGCACCATTTATGGAGCACGTACTCTAAGGCAGCAACCCTGCTAGATGCTATATCACACATTGTTTCCAGACCTTCCAGCAGCACTGAAGGTTTCACAGATGAGAAAACTAGGCTCAGAGAAATTAAGCAATTAGCCCCAGGGCACACTGACAGGGAGAGACAGAGCCATAATGTCTGCCTGAACTGTAACTTCCCCTCTATCCCAGGCTGCTTATTGAGGCTCTCTGTGGACACATTTCAGAATGGACGGCTTTCAGGGCTGAAAGCCTTCTCTAAGAGTTTATTGCCTCTACGTGTTGCCTCCAAGAAATATGTCTGTGCAAAAAGGGGAAGTTTCAACAGTCGGCAGTCATTTGTCACTTTTTCAGGGTCATGGCAAAAGTACCGCTCCTTGGAAGATTTGCCTGGAATTTACCTTACAGTCGTATCCTTATGACAGCAAGGGACAGTTGGAAAATATTTTAAAGGTTTGATCATTTTTCTGGAAATTCTTATGAAGATTTTGTTCCAAGGTCTGTTGATTTCACTTGATATTACAGGGCTAACATGCTTAGAGTAGGAGCATTCTTATTACCATGACAGGCATTTTCTTGCATTTGCAGAAGCTTTGATATAGGGAAGGGAGTCTCAGTACATAACACGTCTTTGTCAGAATGAGCTAGAAGCAGAGCATCTTCTAATTCTCTTAAAGGAATCTCTTCATCTCAGTTTTCCCATCTAACCAATACATGTGAACAATGACCTGCAACAGAAAAACACAAGCGATGATCATTTCAGGTAGCTCTCAGCCCTAACTGTGATGCTAGAAGATATTTTAGTAGATCATGGAAGTTGTCCTCTAACTTACTGAATGTTTCTTATTGCATCATCAAGAAGAGGCTCTAAATTTTGTAATTATTAGTCCTTGAGGTCG
>NW_007732240.1:11478-16558 GCF_000696425.1 Galeopterus variegatus | reverse complement strand
TTTGCAGAAGCTTTGATATAGGGAAGGGAGTCTCAGTACATAACACGTCTTTGTCAGAATGGGCTAGAAGCAGAGTATCTTCTAATTCTCTTAAAGGAATCTTTTCATCTCAGTTTTCCCATCTAACCAATACATGTGAACAATGACCTGCAACAGAAAAACACAAGCGATGATCATTTCAGGTAGTTCTCAGCCCTAACTGTGATGCTAGAAGATATTTTAGTAGATCATGGAAGTTGTCCTCTAACTTACTGAAAGTTTCTTATTGCATCATCAAGAAGAGGCTCTAAATTTTGTAATTATTAGTCCTTGAGGTCGGGAACTCTTTTGAGAATTTGATGAAATTATGAATGTTCTCTCCTCCCCCAATAAATGTGCACACACTATACATGTAAGTACTGATTTTACAAATTTTGGGAGGGCTTCCATACCTCCAACATCTGCGCCTAAAGCATTGCATTAAGAAAAGTTGTGCAGACAGACTGGGCTCAGCAGGAAAAAAAAGTGTCATGTTTGACTAGTGATGTCTTCCCTAATAGAGTGAGAAATGGGTAGTGGCATGTAGACCGTGAATTTACCATTTCTGATTTTTAAATCCTTCCCATTCCAATTAATTTATTCCACCTATGTTATTTTTTAATCGCCCATCTCCTCACTAGAACAGAAGTTGTCTGTTGTCTGCTGCTGTGCTCCAGTGCCTAGAACAGTACCTGGAAGAAAAGAGTGCTCTACATATATGAGTGTTATTGAATGAATAAATGTGTCGCCTCTTGAGGGTGCAGAGCTACGAAATTTACTGCTTTTTGTGTAAATTAGTATTTTCTTTTATTTATAATAAAATTATGTTCTTTGTTTCAAGGGCTATCTTCTATGTGTATTATTTTGAAATTTACAGGATAAAATTGTACTTGGTTCTTAGAACTTTTACTAATTTTAATTAAATATTGTTTTCCTTTTTATTTTTTCTATATGAATCTCTTTCCTCATACCACAAGACCACTATCCCCTCGATCATTCCACTCCATTGACTCTAAGGATGAGATATATTCTGTGACTTCAAATTAGAAAACAAAGTGATGGGAAAGTAATAATTTAGATAAAAACAAAATGAATGTCAGCTTTTCCAAATATATTTGCTATATTAATCAGTTCTAAATGTATGATATAGTGGAAATACTGAATATTAAAATATTACTATAAATAAGTATTTATTATTGGCAACAGCTATAGAAAGGCATAGAATAAATGTGGCTGGGGTGCTTAAAAACTATTTCCTCAGATGGTTTAAATACAGCCTCGGAAACTTGTTCCCATTTAAATTACTTCACAAACTATTTCCTCAAATATGTTATGAAGTCAATTTGAGCACTTGTTAACTTGTCGCAAATCCTGAGTTAGAAGACTGTTTATTAATGATGTTTTACTTTAGTTTGTAATTGCATTCCTAGGTTTAATCGATGACCATGCTTTAGCTTTTTTCTTGTATAATTTGAAAGAAAAATCAGCAAAAACTATAACAAACAACATTTGATAGTTGGTAGTGCAATATCAAGCTGCATCTTCAAATTACAACCAACAAAACTCCAAAAATCTGTTTGAGGACAAATGTTTAAATTTAGAACCAAGTATATGCAGTTAACATTCATAATTTCTTGGCAGTTCTCTAATTCACTGCCAGCAAACGTTCAATATATCTGGCTGATAATAAATATGGCGGGGACCCAGTAGGAACAGAAGTTCGTGATACAAAATAAAGCTGGTGTGAATTTATTGCTGCTGGTTTTAGGCTACCTGCCTCAGTAAGCCTGTGCACTGAAGTGACTTGATTTTTAGACTTTTCTGCACAATTATTCATAATACTCATGGCTATAGGCTCCAGGCTCTTGCATGTATGTTCATGCACAGCCATGAAACCTAGGCTGTCATGTTCCCACATGAGCCTTTAATGGACAAGAATGCTGCTCAGATCAAGAGATATGCATGCAAAGGAACAGGATTTGAGACAGCCCGAGGTTTCCTCTTCAAAGTCGGTTTAAAACATTTTTTTTTTCACTAACTTCCTTCCTGTTCTAACTGCCCGTACTCAGAAGTCAGAGTTGAGAGACAGAGGCACCCCGGACAGAGACGTGAAGCCCCGAATGTAAGTTGAAATAGCTCGGGTAGGGGAGGCTTCAAGTGGGCACCGAGCAAAGTAGGAAATCTCTCAACTAGGCTACTGTCCTCTACAGCTTATAATTTTTTAGAGGGGCAGTTTTTAAAACAAACTTGATGATAAGAAACTGCTAAAGAGGCTGCTGAACCAGTTCTGAGAAGGGAAGTCAGAGCAGGGAATGGGAGCGATCAGAGGCCAGAGTGTACCTGCAACCCAGGAGGTGGAGCCTTGAGTGTTCCAGAGCAGGGCTATGAGGATACCCACTGTGAGTGCCTGGAGGGGCTTCCTACAAGGCAGGAGCAGGCGTCTGGCCAAGCTCCGAAGCAAAAAGACTGCAGATCCAAACTGATATAGAACCTGTTGGTGGATGTTGGGTTGTGCTGGGGTGGAGGTGTGTGGTTTCCTGTTTTTACACAGTTTAAAGAGACTGGAGGAAAAAAAATGGTTCCAAGCTGTCAAATAGTAAACAGTTTTCCACTAAAGAATTTCCTTGTGATATAAAAGAAATGCATAATGAAATCTTCCCTTAGAGGACAAGGGGGTTTAGCCATTGAGGGGAAGTACGGTAGAGCACACTGTCATCTACTCATCAGTCATACGGTGACAGAATTTCTACCACTCACAAAAACCGTGTATTAAATTCCTGCAGTGAGCTGGGCAAAAAGATGGTCAGTTTTGCTGCCACGAAAATAGCCCTTTATATCTGACAGAACTAAATGCGAACATGGACGGTGCCAAATAATTTATTAAAGAGACAGGTTCTAGAAAAATCCAGTGGGCCCGGTTAGGATACCTGGTCAGCAGGCCTTCAAAACGTCAAGGTCTAGGTTTTGGTCGCCATTAGGAGAAGTGCTTTAGGCATGCCCTGAAATATTTTCTTCCCTATTAGAGGACATCCCAGCCAGCATGTTAATTAAACTCTGGACCTAGGGTAACTTGTGGTGTGGATCTGGTAAGCACTAGGCAGTTCTGTCCTCACGTGGAGACCAAGAGCCACTGAGATGAGGTTGGCATGTTGGATCCTCACTGCAAGGATAACCAGCAGGGGAAATCAAGAGGTTTAAGTTGGCCTGCGGGTTGGGGTGGGGGGTGGGCAGGCGGCAGAGGGATCCTGTCACCAGCTGTCATCATTAATCTTGCCATAGGTATGTTTTGTTTAATTTGCCAGAAAACATCCCTCCCAAAACCAGATATAGCACCAGCTTAGTAACAAGATCATTTTACTCTTCTGTGAGGTATATAGGATTCCGAAAGAATAGGTCATTCTCCATCCATGTTACACAGATCCAAAATATGAGAAATAGCCATGCTATAGCTGAACTAGCAGGCATCTTTCAGGTCTAGACTGGAATTTGGTCCTTCCTCGTTTTGGAGAGCATGAGTTCGTCGCTAAGGAAGTATGCTCTGATCAACATCAAAGTTCCATTTTCAGCAGAAGCTCAGCAGAGCAAAGTCATTCGGAGGGAAAGATGCGGGCCTGGGACAATTCATGAGAGCACAGTATAGGACAAACGTCAGCTAGCAGGAAGAGACGAGCCCTGGGGAGGAAAAATTATACAGACAGAAAAAGAGAACCAACATTTGTTCAGTGCCTTTTATGTGTCAGGCCTGGTGTTAGAAACTTCCAGATTTTAATTTTGAGAGGACAGGGAAAAAAGTGTTAAATGATTTGTCCCAAATCACATGCTATTACCAAAAAGCATCAATAGTACAATGCCTCAGCAATTAAGAAATGTCTCATGGAAGAAGTTTTCTCTAATCCCACATTCTGAGTGTCCCTATTCCTGTCATTCAGTGTTATTGTCACCTGGGATCCTACAGTAGAGTCTACACTGGGAAACCCAGAGTAGGGTCTCATGTTGTTCCTGAAACCTCAACAACATTTATCCTTCAATAAGCACTTACCAAATCACTCTGTTGTGTTACATTCTGGTTTCCACAACCAGAGCTGGTAAAAATTCACTTGGGCTTTCTTAAAGGGTCTGATTTTCTAAGTACAGCTGGTCATAAAAATTGTCTTTGACTTCTGTCTATGCTAATTTAAAACTTTCGTGACTATATTAAAGTTATTGAAGTACACAGTCTATTGCCTAGTAATGGCTTCCTTAGTGCAGTTTTCTCTGAGGATTATTTAAAATAATACTTGTGAAAGTATCTTGTGGAGTGACTTTACACAGTGGGCACTCAGAAATGCTCAGTGGGTCTCGAGTTCTCTCTCCTTTGCATAAGAATCTGTGTTAGCAAAGTATACTGTGAATGCACAGGCAAGAAATAATAGACTGTTTCAGCAAGGGAATGTTACAGAGTTCTGCTATCAGCAATTTGTACCCTCCTCTGGATTGATTATAATGTTTATTGTATCTAACAAAACGTTCTCCTCTCACACACCAGGCTGGGTCTTCTCATGCAGTTTTGAAGTTTCAGATGCTCTTTGTGGGGCTGAGGAGGTAGAAAACAGCCCAGAGGGGCCCAGGGAGTACCAATTCCTCCATGTTAGTACTAAGAGACCAGGGAGGACTCCAGAACTAAGAGAAGGCTTCTGATGTTCTGTGAGGGAACACAAAAATCACCAAATGTGCCAAATCTCCAGGCAAATAGCAAAGCAGGCTCAAATCCTTGACTAGAACTGAAATGTTTGTAGGCTCTCAGAGAGGGCTCTAGTGTCCGTGACCTACTCTACACCTGTAGGCCCATATCTGGGGAAAGTAGGACATATCCTAGTCAGCAGAGAGGGTAGATAACAGGGGTGGCAGGGAATGCTGGTGCATACTTGCATAGGGCACTTCTCCAATGGAAATCCCCTGCTTCTGGTATTTTCACATCCCCCCCCACTCCCTTGTCTCCTCCTGTCCCTCTCCCCTATCTCTTCCCTATCTCTTCCCTTTCTCTCTCTCTCTCTCTCTCTCTCTCTCTCTCTCTCTCTCTCTC
>NW_007732240.1:8820-10743 GCF_000696425.1 Galeopterus variegatus | reverse complement strand
CGCCGCGCTTCCCAAGCGGCGCACTATCCAGTGCGCCACCGGGCCGGCCCATAAACAAGGATTATTATTTTCACTTTACTGGTGGTAAAACCAAGGCTCAGTGAGGTTAGTAATTTTCTTAAGTCCTGTAATAAGTCAATTGCAGAGGCAGATTCTGAATCCCTGGTCCATCTGACTCAAAGTCCATGTTCTATCAGATATGAAGGTCACCTTTTTCAGACTTACCCAGGTGGTTTATTTCATCTAAATTTAGGAGTTTCACCTTTTCTTGCCCTCAACTCATTTAGAACTACATTAATGAACCAAACAAGTGAGCTCCATCTGGAGAGTAGTGTGAATTCTTAAGTGTATTTCACTTTCAGTGTCTTGGAAATTTCACAAAACTTGCAAGCAAAATTACTGGGTTGTGCTATGTGATAGGCATGCCCGAGTAACCACCCTAACCGAATGTGACATTTTAATCGAGCCTGAGAAGACTAAGGCCCTGTCTCAGCACATCTAATGCCTAGCATTGCTTTGCTGAACAGCAAACACGACGGTGTGAGGGTTCCACTGTGAAATTCATCTGTGTAGCATCTGTGAAGCCGAAAAGAGAGATAACTGGAATAGTTATTACATGGAAAGAAACAATATGTGCTCTGGAGCCTGACAGGTAGAGTCCACAGTAACCTCACTAAATATATAATTAATTCTTTGGTTCACTATTCCTGCCTAAAGAACCCAAGTCAAAAGCAAGCAAGCAAACAAACAAAACCAACCCTGCTCTTTATGGAACAGTGCACGAGCAGCTGAGGAAGGTGAGAAAAGCTCAACTAGAATCTTCTATGCTGATGGGCTGGGTTCTCCCCAACCCCACCTTCACTTCCTCTTTTCCTTTCTCATTTCACAAGCTTCTTTAAATTAGAGAGTATTAGAGTCATTGAAGCAAGAAGAGACCTCAGAGATCTTCTAATGCAATGATTTTATTTTGCTGAGGAAGAAATAGGGGCCCAGAGAGTTTAAGCAACTTGAACAATGTAACACAGGGACAGAGTTGCATTGAAACCATCTTTATTTGATGGGACTTCTCTGCTTTGTTAAAGCTGTCCCCACAGAGTTTTCAAAGAAGCATTTACCTCTGCTTTTGCACCTCTAGGTCAATTCCCAAGATGACTAACGAGCTCTCGTTTCATTATAACTTCTTAATAAAGACAACCGAGCAACAGAGCATAGTACCCAAAAGTCAGATAACCCAAATTCAAAGGTTAATTCTGACCCTTACATAATATGTCTTCTTGGGCAAGTTCCTGAGCCTGAGTATTAGTTTCCTGATCTGTAAAAGAGAATGATGACACCCATAAAGTTGTCATGAGAACCAAATGAAATAATCCTCAAGAAAGAACTTAGCATTATAAGTGGTAACTATTATAATTATTGTCAATAATAAAATTAGTTCTTTAGATGATGAGATTGGAAAACGGTCTGNTCTCTCTCTCTCTCTCTCTCTCTCTCTCTCTCTCTCTCTCTCTCTCTCATCTCTACCTCTTCTACTTGTGCATAATCTAGCCTGATCTAACACATCTAGTTTGGAGTCATGAGTTAAACCTCCACAGCATTAGGCTGCAGAGCCCGAGGGAATTCCCTCCGTTAGCTGTGCTCATGTCTACTAACATTTCTCATCCTTTACAGAGTGACCTCTGGCTTCAACTACAAAAGGGAGCAAGAATTAAAATCTAAAATTAGATTATTTCTGTGGAAGTTTTTAAAAAAGAAATATAATAGTTATAGTCCCATTTTAAGATTGATTCAGTTTATAAACACCCTTTGCAGTTCCCAGAACTTCTTGTTTCTTCTGCATTCCTCAAAGAAACAAAATCTATTTTGAGGAGGAGGCAATGGACATGGTCAGCTCCTCTCCAGGAGAAAGCATTTGGTGTCCAGAAG
>NW_007732240.1:5133-7390 GCF_000696425.1 Galeopterus variegatus | reverse complement strand
TTCTTGGGCAAGTTCCTGAGCCTGAGTATTAGTTTCCTGATCTGTAAAAGAGAATGATGACGCCCATAAAGTTGTCATGAGAACCAAATGAAATAATCCTCAAGAAAGAACTTAGCATTATAAGTGGTAACGATTATAATTATTGTCAATAATAAAATTAGTTCTTTAGATGATGAGATTGGAAAACGGTCTGTAGAATTTCCATAAAATTCCTATTCTCACTTCAGCAAACATCCATTAAACAGGAGGGTATAAGAGAAAATTGAAGTTTGTGATTAAATATACATGCATATCATTGAGGAAATTATTGTCAACTGATATACACCATTTATATGGTTTGGGTTTAGGCCAATCTGAGGCTACCCAGAGATAAATTGTAAAACCAAAAATATGGTACAATACTTAATAATATTGTACTGTACTTGGAATTTTTGCTAAAAGAGCAGATTTTAGTTACTCTTACCACACAAGAAACAGGTTACTATGTGAGATGATGAATATGTTAATTTGCTTAACTATAAAACCTTTTCACTATCTATGTGTATATTAAAACATCATGTTTTATGCCTTAAATATATACAATAAAATTTTTTAAAAAATGTATTCAAGGGAGGTATTTATGTATTCTGCATATAAACCTCTCGTTAAACATATGCATTAAAAATATCTCCTTGTTATAGCCTAGACCATTACTCTTTTCATTATTTATAGGGTCAAATAATAAACAGAAATTTTAAATTTTTGTGTAGTTGAAATATTCAGTATTTTCTTCCATGTCTCAGTTTCTGCATTAGTGAAATGTAACTAATAGTGCCTACCTCACAATGGTGTACGATTCAGTGAAACAGTTCATGTAAAGCATTCAGCATATATTTGCTAAGTTTTTGGCTCATAATAAGAGCTCAGTAACTATTTGCTATTATTATTGTATCCTTTATTATGCAAGGAGCTATTGGTCAGAAAAAAACAATATTATGTCTGGAAAAAAATACAATTAAATAAAATTAAAAGTGCAGCACCTTTTGGGAATTCACATAAATTTTAAATAATAAAACAAAAATTTTTTTGTATACACAGGTGAAATGGGGTTACTGAATGTCTGGTAACTTAGCTGACACATGACTGCAGGTCAGGAGCAATAAGCAGTTGGCGGCCCTAGAAAAGTAAAGTATATAGAAGTGGCGGGTTCTAGTCCCTCATCTCCCAAGACAAGAAAAGTAAAAGATCCACAACAGTTCAAACATTTGCTCAGGGGGTTACAGCAGGTTGGTAGGAAAACCAGAACCAGAAGTTATGCATAACGAAGCCTGTTCAATGAAGAGAAACTTATCCAGAATCAAATAGATTGACCACAGGATTCTTCTCGTAATGGCCTGCATCTTGTGCACCTGAGCTCCTCTGCCAGGCATGTGCTCCCACCCCCCAGACACAGGTGTGACCTGATATGTTCTGCTTCTACATATCCAACGTGGTGGGTAGATGGACATGATCATGAGCTTGAGGCTAAGTTGTGCCAATGACCTGACCAGGCCTGACGGAGGAGCAAGCTTCCTCTGCAACACTCAACTCTCTGTTTCATGTTTCCATGAGTTACAGTTTCAAGATCATGTTCCTAATCTGGAGACCTTGGACTCCAATAAAGTCTAGGAAGGACTTCAAGGGTCCATGAAGCCCCAGATCATATGCACAATTTCATGAGCTGACTTTTTATCCTTGGGATAAGGACCATGACATTTAACAGATTTTGAAAGAGACCTATAATCTCCAGAAAGATTAAGAACCATCAGTCAAACCAGCTGGGCCTCTTTAGCATGGTTAGGTTGCCCAACTTTTAGCCTCTTCACCAANGTCAAACCAGCTGGGCCTCTTTAGCATGGTTAGGTTGCCCAACTTTTAGCCTCTTCACCAATCTGCAGAGTAACTTAAACACCAGTATGTGCTAAAGTAAACAGCAGGTGCTCACTGAATGGTTGTGACCTTAATTTTGCTTTAAAAGGCTTTCCTGGAGAACTGCTTTTGCAGTCTTTCATTTGCTGTATTATTACATTTTTGCCTTTTTCTAATCAGCTTCCCAGAGTAAGCTAGTTTGGATCACCTGGCTTCATATCTGTTTTCTTTATGCTATAACTAGACCAAATTATTTTTATGTGGTCTGAATTTTTTCCTCTTGACTGCAACAATTTCGTACACTAATCCCACATTATCCTCCATTCTTCAATGTTTTAAAATACATTTATGTCTCATTTTTTATGAAAAA
>NW_007732240.1:0-3661 GCF_000696425.1 Galeopterus variegatus | reverse complement strand
AAAAATTACACCTGTTTGCAATGAATTGAGAAAATATAGAACAGACATAAATCTCAGATTTACTAATGAGAAGATGAAGACCTAGATGATAGATAAATTGCCTTGCCAGTGTTCACACAGAAGTGGGCAAATCTTGTTCTAGACCAGATCTCTCTTTCTCTCCTCTCTCTCTCATTCTCTTTCTTCTCTCTCTCTCCCTCACTCTTTTTCAAAATAGAGATTTGAGGCTTCAGAACTACAATTTCCTGGAGGTTATTCAACTCACCTTGAACTAGTGGCTGAGTGTAATGTCACCATCTGATGATCCGGCTTGCTAGAACCGAGTAATATATTCCAGAAAGGACTGCTCATGGGTGCTGAGACGCCCTCATCTGTAAATAGGCTTTCTGATGCTTTGTCAGCATGTTTGTTATGTGGCCTGCACCCTGGGTATCTAGTTAGGCTCCTGGGATCACCAGAGGAGAACCTGCCTCATCTGATTAGTATTATCTGGTTTGCCCTTCATCTGCCCTTAATGATTGTCCTTAAACTACCCACAACCAACAACATCCAGCCTGTGCATCCTTCATTTGTTTTCCAACCAGTTCATTCACTTTCCCTGGGTGTTGTTTGGAGTACAAGCTGAGTTAGTCACTGTGTTTTTCCGGCTGTTCTCTAGTGTCTCAACTTGTTTCACTGGTTTTCAGCTGAGGCAAGAGTTGCCATAGGAACAGGCCTCCATGTTCCTTCCTGCACAGGAAGTGAACCTGGCACTGCAGTGCTGTTTTCAGAGCTGGTCAAGGCTCAGAACGTTCGGCTCGTTATTTAGATGGGAGAGTATCGATGAGCCAAAGGGTATCATTTCTTCCTTTCTTCCTTCCATTCTTTGGTTCTGTTAAAACTGCTTTTGTTTGGTTTCATTTTCAAATTATTTTTCTTCTCGTTGCCAATGATATAGAAACTCAAAACCACAACTGATTTTGGCCAGAGATATCTTCACAATCAGCGGACTTTATAGAAGTTTGCAGAGTCACTAAGGATGAGATGTGATAGATACTGTCTTGTAATTGTGTCACTTAGGAGAAATGAAGGCCTTACCCACAAGCAGAGAGGAGAGTTACCCTCGAGGTAGAACTGAGGGAAAGCAGAAAATGATCTCCTTGGCCAAATACCTCCCAGACATCCTTCCTCCATTGCTGTCAGCTGTAGGGCCTGGAATTCTTCCAGCAGGGATTCCTTTTTCTTGGAGATAACATATAACACTCAATTTCACCCTAATATGAGTACTTGGGCAATTCTCTTAACTTTTCAATCTCAATTTTCTCAATGATTAAATGAGGAGTTGAAATATATCACCTCTAAGGTTCATTTCAATACATGTGCAAAGAGGAACAGTTTTTGAATCTATTATTCAGTCATTAACACATGAATAATTTTACTAGATTTCCCCTCAATGTTTTAACACAAAACAAGTAAATGTAGATTATGATGGATGAAGGAAGACTCCAGGGTATGCCCAGGTGGGGCCTTGGAGGATAAGGTCACTGGAAACATGGGCAGGGGAGGGAGGGACTAAAAGAGAAGTGGGTTTAGAAAGGGGAGATGGAGGGAAGGGTGCTGAGAACAAACTTATACTTACTATTTTGTCTAGAGGAATTTAAAAAGTCCTTTGCTATTTTGTGGCATTTCAAAAGAACAGAATATATTTAGATCTAGAACCGAATAAATCAATCAGTGAAAATGTATAAAATGCCTGAATATCCAAATGTTATGGAGGATTCAAGAGAAACATGGAACCTAGTACCTGCCCTCAAGGAGTCATTAGCAGTGTTATTAGACACCTCAGGCAAGCATCATTGAGGTCTACAATTCCTCATGAGTCACCTTTCAGGTGTTTCAGGAGTTCGGGGGAAGATTAATTTAATAGGAAGCGAACCATTGCTTTGGCAGGTACTCTGCCCGACTCTTTAAACCATCATAATGTATTGTGCATGCTGAGAGCTTTGACACTAGCAAGGCTGGCTGGATTTGGAGGACCGTGATAATTTCTAGGACTATTTGAACTGGGCTATTGCTTCACTGTTCAGGACTGCTTGTGCTGTGTTGCTTCATCTGTAGTATATTAATCACAAATGAGTTATTTTCTTTCTTGTCAGTTTTATTTAATGAATGGGAGATATGCATCAGAGTACAGAGAAATTCAAGCAGGTCAGAGAAATGACTGGAATGCGTTGTATTCTTATTTCATGAAATATAATGAAGTTGAATTAGGGAAACATCTGGAAAATTACTAATGATTACAGAAGTCCAGCAGGGCAAGGATGGTGCTAACGGCAGCATCACAACACCTCCTGTATCCACTGACACTTGGCTAATGTGCTTTCATGCTGTCTGTCTGAAATAGATCAACATGACTGAACAGGCCCCCGAGCCACACGTGGAGGAGGCTGATGATGATGACCTGGACGGCAAGCTCAACTACAAGCCTCCACCTCAGAAGTCCCTGAAGGAGCTGCAGGAGATGGACAAAGATGATGAAAGTCTAACGAAGTACAAGAAAACACTGCTGGGGGACGGTCCTGTGGTAGCAGGTGTGTGCGTAAGGGACAGGGGGCAGGTAGAGGGTCTCAGATACTTTTCAGTCCCCCAGGAGTAGGAGCAGAGGAAAGAGTAGCACCTGCATCCAGGGTTAGATGGGTGAGGCGCAAGTTATATATGATCAATGAAGTTGTGGAATGAATAATTAAGTCTTCTTTCAACAGCAGATGCAAGTCAGCAATGCAATGGGCAAAAATCACACGTAGGGAGGATTGAGAGAGAATCCCAGACTACCACTGAGTACTGCGTTCCCCTCTCTCCTCTTTTTCCTTCTCAGTCCTTACCTAACCATTCATCTCCTCCACATACACAATGGCAGGACAAGACTTGGCCCAACGATAGGAAGGGGCAGTGCCCAGCTAGCAGACTGCCTTACCTACAGCCACCCGGGAAATGTTTGATGTTAGTCATTGTGATAGACCCACAAGTGCCTGAAGCAGAAATACCATTGCCGTCATTTATAAAGCCGTCAAGACCAAGCATGGTGAATCTGCCACTTCCTATTCTATTTCTACTCCAGATCGAGAAACCACTTTTCTGTTTACATTCTCTCTCTCACACTTAAATGCACGTACACTACACACAGAAATCTCTTCCCTGTGCTTACATGCCTTTTTGAATCCTGCAGACCCAACAGTTCCCAATGTCACTGTCACCCGGCTTACCCTGGTTTGTGACTGTGCTCCAGGACCAATCACCATGGACCTTACTGGTAAGTGGACACATCTGTATTGTTCAGAGGGGCCTAAGATCACAGGGAAAACTTGGTCTCTGTCCCCTGTTCCATCAAAAAGAAACCCTAGTAAGGCAAATCCCAGAGGAATATATTCTGGGACCAGTTCACAAATCATTGCTCTTAGAGTGCACAGTATTTACCATGTTTCATGAAAAGCCCAATCTCTATCTCTATTTAATGGAAGAAGGTGTAGGTATATATACTTGATATACTTACTTGTATCATATTTAATTCAGATTTCTATCTCCACGTGATAGTAGAATTAGTACTCATGTAAAAGAGTTCTCATGGAAATATTGAGAAACAAGCTGTGTGCTTCTGGAGGTGTAATGTTTATACAGTCTAAAT
>NW_007732239.1:137725-137971 GCF_000696425.1 Galeopterus variegatus | reverse complement strand
CTGTGGGAGAGCTGGCAATATTTGGTGAAAAGCACTAATGCCACTGTTGCTTTGCCTCCCACGGATTTGTCACCCTTTTTCCCCTGGGTGACGGAGCTGCCAAAGATTACTCAAAGCGCATCTGTTTTGAGCAGTGAGAAGCCCCAGAAAGGGGTTAATCTCCCAGGACCCTCAAGCACGAGGCGTCCTTCCATTTAGGAAATTAACCACAAATTGGGGTTCTCTTCCTGCATTTATTCTCCAGAC
>NW_007732239.1:124510-137270 GCF_000696425.1 Galeopterus variegatus | reverse complement strand
AAATTAACCACAAATTGGGGTTCTCTTCCTGCATTTATTCTCCAGACCAAGAAGTTACAGGAAGAGACATAGGTAGGGTTTTGCTAAGTACAGTTTAACAAGTTTTACAATAGAAGCCGGTAACATTCAGTAAAAACAAGTCAGATGACATTCTGTTAGGCAATTAAGTGATCCACTAACAAAGGCCTGATTTAGCTGACATTTCTTTTCCCTCTAGCAGCTTTTTAGTAACTTTAGATATCAATTTGTAACTTGTCTGTCTTGGAACTGGCAGCCTTGCTGTGTTACGATTGATTCTTACCTTGCAACAGAGACTCAATGTCCTGGGGGAAATTTCCTGTCCTTTGCAAGGTCAATATTTGAAATTGCAAGGCTTTGGAAAACCAGGCCCTGTGAGGTACATTTGTTTTATGAATCCTCTACATGCCACCAAAGAACAATGACATGTGTGTGTCACCCAAGTGTCCCTAATGCCATCAGAGAAGCCAGTTAAGTGGGCCATCACAAAAGTTTAAGAAAAATATCAGAATGCCCTGGATTGCTTGGAATTACGTTGTCATAAATAAAGGAGATGGGCGGTTGGATGCGTGGCCTTCACTGCACTGTTGCCAGGGCCGACTCTCTCCATGTTAATCAAAGATGATGACTTTCACAGGGAAGAGCCACACCTTGATAAAGGGTGTGTAACTGCAGAGAAGAGGAAAGAACAGAGGCTTGACTGTCTTTACATTAAAGACAGATACATATTCATATCAAAGATGAGATTAAATGTGCAACAGATTTATGGGGGAAGGATCAAGAGAGGGAGCAGGAGCACTGGGACTACAAGTAGCTCTGACATCCATGAGAGGAGTGGGGAAAGGAAGGAGCTCTTCAGACTGCAAGGCATGTCCGAAAGAGGTTTGGGCAGGCCGATGGGAGGTCCGCAGCCAAAGTCACTCATAGGAGGGCCCCCACAGTTCACTGGATGCGCCTATCTTTGTACTTCTGATGTACTCAGCCACTGGCTGGAGACAGCACATGGCAAACAGAAAACTTGACAAAGATGTGGTGGAAGATCCAGAGCGGTTGGCAGCTGCCCCTTGACAATTATGCTTCCCCCAGCCAGAGATCTGAGTGGTGCGTTTTCATGGCTACCACACAAGGGTTTTAGAACTTGTTAATTCCAATATCAGCACTGGTCTTACTTGAACAGTTCAATTCTCGAAGAAGCTAACAACTGGCACACTAAAAAGCAAACAACTTCAGAAGTTAAGGAATGTTAATTTATCACTAAAACCAAAGTCCTGTCCTCTGAAACTGCAGTCTGAGGCCTTGAATAATTTGAAGAATTCCAGAGAAGTTATGACCCCCAAGGGCCACCTAGAAATCAAGGTGTACACTAAAAATATCTGATGGTGTGATCTGGTTTCAAACACCCAGACCAACACCCCAGGAAAAGACCTCCAAAGATTCTACAGAGCTCTTTAATTTTCAAGGGGTTTTCTAATGCACTTCAGCATCTTCCTAATCCATATGCACATCCAGATGATAACTGGACTAACTACGGGGTAGATTTGGTAGCAGACTGGAAAGGCTGGCGAGGAAATTTCTTTTTTTCTCTTTTGCATTTGTTACCAACAGACATACTGTATATACTCATATATACCTTTGGAAACATTTATTCAGGTATATTCAATGCTTTTTCTAAGTTAGGCAAATAAATCAGCTAAAAAAGCTAATGGAAAGTTAGGGACTCAGACCCTCTACATTATGAATAAGTATGGTATCCAAACAGAAGTCTCTAGGTAATAGACACAAGAGTAGAATTTCTGTAATAGGAGAAACCCAATGGCTAGCATTTATAACACAGCAAAGACATTGAAGCAGTATTACATTTATTCTCTCTCCAGTGTGCAATACTGGAATTTGGTATAGTCTGAAGGGTCGTTGTCTGCCTTTGTTGCCCAGGGATAACTATACCTCAAGCCCAAAGAACTGGAAGACTGTCTGCATATAAATTTGTCTAAGGCAATGCTGCATTGGAGGAAAGTCTCTTATTTATCTGAATATACAAGATGCAGAAGAAAGAGGATTTTTAAAATTCATTCTCAAATCCGTCTTTCCTAATGTAGTTTCACCTACCTGAAGTGCCCTCATGGACCTAAAACTTACCCAGTCTTTTACAGTCTAGCATCTCCTTTCCAAAGAACTAGAAATTATAATTTGCATGAAACACACAGGGACAGATTAAGGCATTTGTTGCCCTTGATCTGATATTCTATAGAAATCTTCTACACTATACAATCTAGGACTTAAACTATGCATTTGTCTTTTTTTCACTAACTGATTCTCTTAGTTAAAAGGATAGCATCATATATATTTCACACTCTCCAATCAGCTCTTACCATAAAACTATATACATATAATATATATATAATATGTACTACAAATACATACATATAATATAATTACAGCACACCTTTTTTTCCCAAATAGACATATTCCTCTTCCCTGATTTTTTTCTACTTTGCATTTATTACGATCGGACACACTGTGTGTATACACTAGTGTTCTCTCTTTTTATTCAATCGTTGCCTCCTTAATGGCTAGGTGAGGACAGGATTAGTTGTTTTTTTACTACTGTACCTCTAGGCTTATGATAGTGTCTTAACCAATAGGTGTTCAATAAATATTGAATGAATGATACTTTGTGTTTTGGCATAAATTTTAAACTATGTATTGTTATGTATGTTTATTAATGTATGCATATTATGTATACTATATGTATAACATAACATAAATGTTATGCATTTTTATGTATGCTTACATTTCAAAACCATAACTTTAATATTCTGATTTCCAGATATCAACAATGTCAAGGACCGATTTAGATGTTTAGGTTATTAGCAGGTATTGATAAATATGATGCACAACTATGCATTTTTAACACATATGATAAAATATTCTTCAGAGTATACGTTATTAGAGAAGAATGTTTTTACATTTGTAGTGACCTATGTAATATTCAGTAAAAGAAACAAAGAGGAATCATTATTTATGGAATCAAGGGCTCTGAAGGGAAGGAGCTATATTAGCTGGTCCTTGCTCTATACTGCCATCTGCTGTGTGTTGGTAAAACAACAGTGAACACATCAAATGTCTAAAAGTTGAGAGCTGGAAGGATCATAGAAACCACCCAATCCAACTTCCATGTGTACAGTGAGAAGATAAAGACAAGAGAAATTGAGTCACTTGCAAGCTTGTTGTATGTCTTGTTATTAGCAGAGCCAAATGTGGGAAAAGTGCTGTGTAGTGGAAAGAACATAAGTTCTGGAGTCAGATAGGCTTAGTTCAGCACTTGTCTGCACGGTCTTTGTCAAGTTACTTAGCCTTTCTGAGTTTCAATGCCATTTTGGGCTTAATAATATTTACATTATATGATTTCTTTGAGAATATATAAATATATAGATATCACCTGGCACACAGCACACACATACCTACCTGTGCTTAAGAAATAGTAACTATTATTATCCTACTAGAATGTAAGTCCATCCACAGCAAAGGCATTTTATCTTGAAATTGTCAGTAAGATAAAGTATCAAAAGCACTTGGTTTGTAATAAGTACTCAATAAGTATTTCTTGAATAAATGAAAGGGAGTAAAGATAAGAATTAAAGTCCTTCACACATCACTACAAATTGCACTAAAAACCATGTACTGGGGATTGATGAGTCTGTGTTGTAAAGTGCAAGTAATATTGACCAATTTATCTGTTCATTTGCTTCTTGTGAGGCGCCCTAATCTGTCACTGTGTGTTTGTGCAAATTATAATTTCTAGTTCTCATGTTTCCGGATACTCATGTTCACTACTTTTGATATAAACTAAGTTTATAGACAAATGCTTAATTCTACATTTTCTACACTGATTTCTTTCATAACAGTTAAGTGTCAGACTTTTTCAGTACTTCCACAGAAATCATATGTTTAGGGTAAATCACATCTCTAAAAAAGTATATCCGTATTGGACAATTCAGATACAAAGAAGTTATATGAAAGTTACTTGTACAAATATATATTCTTGCATAACAATGTTTCCAAAATATGATGAATATAAAACAGGTCCTCATTTTCCAAGATCTAAGCTAAGAGAAATAGCAGTTAGAAAAACCAACTTTCACTAAAAATCAGTGATTAACAATCTAGGTTTGTAAAAACTTGTGGTTAATAATAGCAAGAAAATAATGAGAAGGACAGTGAGTGAAAGGTAAGACAGTAGCTGTGAGCATCGTAAACATAGTATTTGTCACTGCTTAATGTTATTTCTTTAGATATAGTTAATATTATTTTGTAAAATATTCTATGGGGTCCTTATGGATTCTAAAATTAAGTGTAATGAAGTATCTAAGAGCAGAATAAACAGAAGAGTGCTTCTAAAATGGACAATGAATGGTTGGAGAAGAACTTCTAAATTATTAGGGTTTAAACATTTACAATTCATGTCCTTTAAAGTAAATTGGTGAGATATGTCAAGAATGGGTGGGAAGTTTGTTATTGATGGTAACTCATCACATTTGTCTACCTCTTGCTCCAAACCCTGGAAAATAATGAAAACAGTATTTTATTAACTGATACCCTGCCACACACAAAATCAGCACAAAACAGAAAAGACTACCATGGGCAGAAAAAAAAGTTAATTTAAGAAATTTTTGAGAGATATAAAGCAGAAATAATCAAATGACAGTGGTGCTGGGGTTTGATGAGTCAACTTAACACAGACAGGATCTGTAAGGAATTGCAAAGGAAATCTCCACATGATCAACTGGGAACTTCTTATGCAGTGGCTGATGGGTCCAACATAAACACGTTTGCCCCCCAGATCAAGTAGAGAATATTAGTTCTGGGAATGAAGAGGTTGACTTTGCCCAGGTGACCAGTGCCACCCAGAAGGCAAGGCCCTGGCACACTTGACTGGCAGCCAGCCTGAGTTCATTTCCCCACATGAAGCAAGAAGATCTTATAGTCAGAACCTGTATTCTTACGGATGCAGAGATTCACAAAAACAGGAGCAGACAGCCAAGGATAATCAAACAGTTGCTAAAAACTGATGCCACCAAAAAGACAGCAATCAGCAATAAGGAGAACACCCTAGGAGACTTTCAAAAAGTTTGTGGAAATATAAAATTGAAAGATAATATGAATCTTTCCGTGAACTTTTTGCAGTACCCTCATATAATAGAGCAAACAGAAGGCTATACTGAGTATAATTAATATTCTTGTACAAACTAAAGTATTACATGCACTAAAGGATACATTCATTAGACAAATAAATAGAGATCTTGGAAATTTAAATCATGAATATGAAAAAAAGTCAGTAAGTTCGTTGAATATCTGTAATACTATAGGTAAAGTAATGTACTAATGAGCTGGAAAGGGAGAAAATCTTTCAGAACTTAACAATGATAAAGAGACAGAAGGGATAAGAAAAAAGGTAGGAGATTTGAAAATAATCCACACATACCAACATCTGTTTTATAGAATTATACAAAAAGAATAGTGGGGGAATGGAGTAAATAATTTAATTTAAATATGTTTAGCTTAGGAGTTACCAGTCTTCAGATGAAAAGGATCTGCTACATACCAAGAAGAATCACTGAAGAGACTCAAATCATAGATTATGTTGACATTCAGGAAGCAAGGATAAATATGAACTCCCGAAGACTTCTAGGGAGGACAGGTGACTTAGAAAGGAAGAGAATCCATTTGACAGTATTTCTTCAAGATCCTTGAATATAATGGAGCAATATCTTCACAACTCAGGTGTAAACTATTTTTGAAACTAAAATTTTGTGTCTAGCTAAACTAGCCTTTTTCCTGGAAGAGGTATGGGTTTTACTCTGGCAAAACAAGACATGGATCTAAAAAACAAAAAGGAAGTCGAACATGAGAAATAGTGGCAGCTAAGATCACATGTTAAACATATATACCTGTAAGTAACTGTCGATGTACAATGTGAAAAATAAGTACTATTGAATTCAGATCCCACATGATCTCAGTGCAGGATCATGCAGGACAGGGGAGTGAGGAAGTTTGCAGGAAGGAAGTAAAAGCATGTTAATGTTCTCATCTTAATTAGGGAAGCATATAGATACTGGTCTAATGAATACATTGATTGGTGTGCTAAGGATTCAAGTGTAACTCCTATAGGGCTAGAAATAAAATGAGTGAACAACATGAAGAAAAATGAAAAGAAAACTGGTGCCAATAAAAGTAAGAAAAGGGAAAAAACAATTTTAAATAAAATCATAGTTTCAAACATATGAGTTAACATAATAAATTCAAATGGATAAAACCCCCTGCTGAACAGATATAGGCTCTTGCATAATGTGAAACAATGAAAGAACAACCAAGACAACAAAATTCCCACTTACGAAGGGCACATCTAAAACTAAATGACACAGAAGAATTAATAAGTGGATTTAAAAACATATACCAGATTAAAAAAATAAAAATAAAAACATATACCAGGCTAACAATAACAAAAAAGAAAAGAGGTGAAGAAGCATTAATATGAGATAAAATATAATTCATGGCAAAGAGCATTAAACAGGACTAAAAGATATTTCCATATGGATAAAAAGGTTCAATCCATAAAGATACAATAGTCATAAACATATACAACATGAGAGTTTTTCAAATGTATGGAGCAAAAATAACAGGTATGAGAAGTTAAAAATCATGTTGGGAGAATCTAATCTATGTATCTCAGATATCTATAAAGTGACTAAAAATTTTAAAAAACAAGTGAGGATTGAAGCATAATTTCTCAGATTTTAGTGACCATAAAAATCATCAGAAACTGATCCCACTTCAAAAACTGGTGTTATTCTAAGGCCGTAGCCTTCATTATTTTTTTTTGGGGGGGGTAATTTATTTACTTATTTATTTATTTTTGCAATGTATTGATTATACATATTTGTGGGGTATTGAGCTGAATTTCATTTAACCTTTATTCTTAACTCTACTCAACTGAGATTTGTTTCTTCAGGGCCACCAATAATTTATGAGGAATGAGATTTTTATTAGAGTTAATTCCAAACTAAGTGGGAAATTGACTAAATAATTACTTTTGTCTATTCTAGATACTTTAAATTTTTGCTATTATAATTCTATAACTATAAACATAAATATTTGACTTATTTCCTTAGGATTCATATTTAAAAATGGGAAAATCTGAATTTAAAAGCTAAAACTAAATCTAAAAATACTTGTGTGCGTGTGTGTGTGTGTGTGTGTGTGTGTGTGTGTGTGTATTCAAATACCTAACTGAAATATGTGTTGGAAAAGTAAAACTGTTGGGAAATCCTTGGTCTCTATTTGACTCTTTTCCTTGGGACAATTAAATAGTAATAGAGCCACCTTTTCATAAGGAGACAATAATATACTCATCAAAATGATAGGCTGATAAGCATTCCACTTATTTAAAGTTCTCCTGGTCAGTTATTGATTTGCCATTTAAAATGCTTTATAACTTGCTTTAATGATTTTAAGCACAACTAAGCACATCTCAGACTGCCCGGTGCAGTGCCCACTCCTATAGCTCCTGGGAAACATATGGCAGAGTTATCTCAGGAAAATGATGAGGCCGTCACCACTGTAATATTCCCATTATTTAGTGCTTACTCTTTCACAATGTATAATAATGACACTATTTTGAAATCCCTTTCTGCATAAAAAGTTTGTCTCTGCCATTGCAACGGGTCCACAAGGATGGGCCTGGTCGCCTGAGCTGTCTTAAAGGACAGGAGGCAGAGAGAATGATAGCCTCCTCAACTGCAGCCTGTCGTCATGATTTTTTAACTCTGTTCAAATACCCAGTCATTGCTACAGAGAGAATTTCATTTTTAATTTGAAATTCCCATTGTTCCTAAGTATATTGCAGTCCCAGAGCTACACTGCAAGAAAGGAGTTTCAGTTTGTAAGGGCATTTCCCCCACTGAAAAGTCTTTCTCTATACAGAGTATAAAGAATGTGCTCACATATGTGTGTCTAAATTTTAATTATCTCTTGGTTCCTGCAGCTGTCTTGTGAAGATGGAGGACATCTGCTGTGCCTGTCTGAGTCACAGACCCCAGCACAACTGACAGTGCATATTAAACAGGTAATGCTGGTTCTGTGCGGATGTCCGGCACCGTGGAGTCCTGCAGATTTTCTCTTAAGAAGAATTCTTTGAAGGAGTCAGATAGTTTAGAGGCACAAATCAGGAGGCCTTTACTGTATTTTTAGTTGAAATCTGACTCAGCTGGGAACGGTGAAATATTTTTATTTTTTGATAAACTGAGACTCACTTCTCTTAGATGTGACCCGACCTCAATAGTCAATGTATTATTCCTATTAGAAATCAAAGTCCTTCATCTTCATTGTCATCATCATCATCATCGTGATTTTCATCACTATTATCTTAATAACTGCTTTTATTGTTATGAGTTATAGATAAGTATGAACTCACCTCACTCTATCAGCAGCCTCATGAGGTGGGTTTTATTACTGCACCTTGATTTGACAGAGGAGGAGTTTAAGTCAGGTGCATATGGTCACGGAGTTCGTGATGGCAAAGTCAGAACGTGGGCTCTGGCGTAAGTCTGCTTCTATCCGAATCTGTCTTCCCCACTACAAATCGTGACTGCAGGCAAGTTCTTAGCTTTCCTGAATCCTAGTCTCCTTGTCTGTAAAAAGTAGCACCTATTAATGGATACACACCAAGGAGATTGAGATGGATAGGAAGAGGGAGGTATAAACGGCAGCAAAGGGCGCCATGAGGCGTCACCAGGCTTCACTGAGGCACTTGTGCTGTTACCTACAGATGTCTGAGTAACCAGGGTCTTAACCCATGACAAAACTCGAAAAATTAATAAAGAGCACGGTTTGGTAGATCCCAGTTTCTGATGCAAAGTAGACTGTGAGGTAAAGACCTGTACAAACCCTAGAAGACACAGCTGTTTATCTAAGAGGAATGTGGAATGAAGAGTTCACACTTTGGTAAGGAGAGAACTAAGATATTAAAATGTCCTGTCATCACTAATATAGCACATTTTTTGAGAAAACAGATGAATTCATTTTAATCCTCCGGCTTTATACTTTCAAATGGGGAAAGTCACCTTCAGGCAGTGCTATCTGAGGATAATGAAGGGGAAAAAAGAGACAGGAGCATATCTAAAAATTCTGACAAAAGTGTTTTAATGCATAAATCAAAGTGACCTTATTTGAATGTTAAACAGAAACAAAGTAAATAAGCAAAGGGTTCCTTACATATAGCAAACTAAGTGGACAGAAAGTCTACTAATTTCCTAGGAATTATTTTTTTCAACATTGGCTACTCAGTAAGAAATAGAAAAAAAATCTGTTGACACTGGGAGGAGAGGACATTTAGGTATTAACAATCATCCTAATTTGGAGATAGTTAGTCAAATGAGTCAATGAAAGTCAGATTATTCATAGCAAAGCTGTTTTTAGTTCATAACTTAAACTCTGATCATTTCGACACCAGAAACAACTAACCCAAGGAGATGTTTTGGAGATAAATGAAGATGAAAGAAATGAAGCAAGGTCACCGTTTTCAACAAAAATAATGTGAAGGTGAAAGTGTTGGAGAACATTCTTCATAACTTACTTATGAGCAGATAAACTTACTTATAGGAAAAGATTTTTTTGAAGAAAATAAATGCAATTCATCTTTCCCCACAGCTAATGCTTTGTAAAGCTTGAATTATTTGCTCATTAGGAGATATGCACGTAGTAGATGAGAATGCTTAATGTAAAACGAAGACCTTTGAACTAGGAGCCAATAGACGTAGATACTAGACTTAGTTCTGCAAATTGCCTAGACTTGGATAAGTAATTCACCATTTTGCGCATCAGTGAATTTTTCTGGTCACATTGTTGGATGGGTATATTATTTCTCAGGTTCTTTCTGTCTCATACTCTAGGTAGACACCGTCTTGATTATATAGTATCTCAGGGGTGCAGCAAGTTTCTTTCGTTTAAGTTTTCATAAAATTTTTAAATTTCTTAATTTTTCTGCTCTATTTAGAAAGAAATAAGGGAGGGAGAATCTGTTATCTCAGAAATCTATTCTTAAGTCTCAGCATTGTCAATTTTCTATAATTTCAGTGTGACCTCCAGAAACTCACTTTAATGTTAATTTTGGAAGGGAAATCAAGTGCCACAAGTTAGAAAAAAAAGTTAATGTATATGATTTAAAAATGGCTCATCCACTTACATCATCATGCCAAATGCCTTTTCCACATGGGCAAGGATTTTTTTTAAACACTATATTTAAAGTGTCAAATCCCACTTTAAATAAAATCTCATCTATGATCATGATGCTTAACCAATATCTTAAACTCCTAATTGAACAGATACAACATGCAGTTTTCTGAAAACCTTGGAAAAATACTATTTGTATTCTCCAGCGTATTATCCTGTCTCGCCCTGTGAATATAAGTGTAAGTTTCACGCAATGTGAGTACATCGCACACTGGCATACGGTCGGCACTCAGAAAATGTTTAATGAGTAAACGATGAATCACCACATCTAACACTCACAGATCAGAGTAGTAAGACTTCCAGACACTGCTGAAGAAACTTTCTTCCCTGCTCAGAACATGTTTCTCCTTTTTCCATTAACCTAACCCTTTGAAGGTTGAAGCATTAGACTCATAGTTTTCTTGACAGTAAAATGACTTAGACCTTTTACACTTTAGAATCACCAAAATTTACCAATGGAAATTCTCCTCCTGTTTACTTTGTGGGGCAGCCACTTGGCATTAAACAGCTTTCTCAGTATCATTACATTAAAAAAAAAAAATCAGTGGCAATCATTTCTCCAGATATGCTTTCTTGTTTCAATACCACCTGGTGCTGGTGAGTAAGAGCAAAAAATCTTCAAACATTTTAACATGATTGCTAGTTCTAGTCTTCTGAGCCGTGACTGGGTCAATCTTTTTTTTTACTGTATAAAAAGAAATAACTAGGGAGCAAATAAAAATACTTTCTCTTCTTTCTTTTCTTAGCAAACATACACACACAAATAAAAAACACTCAACCAACTGGAATAAAAATAAACTGAATCTCCAATAACTAGAAAAAAATATTAGCAATTATATCCCATTTGAAGGCATCCATATCTCCTTATGGCTACATTTACATGGAAAAAATGTGGAGGGCCCCCCAATCATTTGCATTATTTAAGTCATACGACTGTCCCTAAAATATGGACAAGGACCTCATTGAACAAAAATCATAAAGCCAGTCTGTTTTGTCTGGCATCATTAGGCTGGAAAACAACAGGAACAGAAAGCTATTTAATTATCTAGAACGTAAGTATTAATAATAGCGTTAAGTGAGACAATAGATTCAACTTTGACATTTCTTTCCAACAGCAACAAGTCAAGCACCATTTCTCATTATAGAGTTGTTCTTTTTTCAGTTGTATTTAAATGCAGCATGAGTTTATGTTTTACAAGACACATGCTGATTATTTAAAGAAAAATCTTTTTAAAAATCAGAATCTGTTGTCTGAAATCTAATAATGAGGCTTATTGTTTAGTGCTGAAGCAGCTACAGCTCTTGTGTTCGCTCATCAGTTAACTCCATCTCAGTCTCTCTCTCGCTCAGTCAATGCCTACTGCATCTGTAAGACTCGTGTTTTGTGATCATTCTCTCTTCTCCACCTCACCCTACCCCCTAATTCCATTCTTTCCTGTGGCATTTCCTCAGAAATAAGCATACAACTCATTGCATGAAGGCACAGAGTTTGGAAGTGCAGAAGAAAAGGAGGATAGTTCACTCTTTGGTTCTCAGCTCAGTGTAGTTTCCCCCAAATATGCTGTTTTTCTTGATTCCCTATAATAAACCATATATTAAAAAACCATATATTTTATTAAAAACAATATATGTAATGGAATGAACTCACTGTAGTTGATACAATTGGTTGGATCTGGCATAAACTTGCTAGAATTGAGAGTTAGCAAAGGTACAGCTAAAAGCCTTATATACCCAGGCATTCAAAATCTAATCAAATAAAACCTTATAAAGTGCTGAAACTATATTTTCATGCATGGAATTGACTAAAAATAATGAATTAATACAATGAGGTAGGGAAAAACAAAAGAGAAAACCTAATGTTTTGGAAAGTAAAGGTTTTGCATCCTATACTTGGAGAAATCATTACTAAAGCCTTGCACCTCATTTAAATGCTTTGATCTCACCATTTATATTAAACTGTCCTCCCTTTTTCTCTCCTACAACATGCTGTTTTCTTTCTTCATAGTGTTTATCACTCTTTGTTGTTGTATAGAAAGTGCTTGTTTGCTCCATGTTAGTTTCCTTCATGTTGGGAAATAGAATAATTTAATCAGGCCCCCCTCGCATTAGGTCCAGTTGAGGGTGGTGCAGAGCATTCCTTGTAAATGAGTTGTGTGTGGGTGGACTTAGTGGTAGGTACTGCACTGCTACTTGGCTGGTATTTACAGCCTTGGGCATCCACTCCACCCAGCCATGCTCTCTGACCTATGGCTCCAAGGGCCTTTTTGCTGGTTACGTAGCTCGTAGACCTGCATGTGAAGGGCTGTGGGCTAGAGGGGTTTGTGAGCTCCCAACCCAGCCCTAGCTCGACACTTCACAAGGCTGAACTCCTCAAGGGCAGGGACCAGTTCTGCTCAGAGCAAGTCTCCAGTAAATATGAGTTGAATTAACGGATGAATGGATTACCTTCACTCTG
>NW_007732239.1:116338-121766 GCF_000696425.1 Galeopterus variegatus | reverse complement strand
CTTTGAAAATCCTATATTTCCTTTGCTAACTTAATATTTGGGGACCCTGCTACTTGGCCGTTCTTTTCAAGTCCTTCTAAGTCAAGTCTCTAGTACGTTTCAGTACCTACCATTCAGTTTTGTTCAAAAGACAAAAAAATCTAGAGTCTTATTCTATTAATAGTAATTTTTTAATTTACTGAGCATAGTTTTTGTGATAAGGATTGTTAGATTTAAAAGTGGATTGATTCCACTTTGTTGTGTTGCTTTCATTATTGAACACAAATATAACTTTGTATTTAAAAAAAAAGAAAAAATAAGCCATTTAGGAATACACCGGTCCCAGAGCCTTATGTAAACTTAGACTATCTTGTAGATAAGCTTTGCAGGTCAGTTGGTAAGTCTGTGACTGAAGGCACGCAGTACTCTGAAGTGCAGGAAGAGCAGGTTGGCCTCGTAGGAATTCAGAGGGCATGTGAACAGGCTGGAAGCCCAAGCCCACGGGGACATGGCCTGGAGGTGAGGGCAGCTGTGTGACCACTGTGAAAAGTGGCTCAGGTTTTCAAGGTATTTTATTCATTGACAGCAACAGAGACTACCACAGGTGCCTTTTTAGTTTTCAAAGTTTAACGTAACTGGAACTTTTCTCAGGGAAAAGGAAATAAGTTAGTAAAGCTTCAGACACTTGACAGAGTGACATGGGATCTAATCTTTACTATCCTCAGAAACATTCTTCTAGAAAGGTTATTCTGTTTAACTAACAAAATTAACACTGAAATACCGAGAGGTTAAAGCATCTATGATTAATAGCTGAGGCAGACAGGAAAGGACCAGCAGCAATGAGCTGATCTGACTCGCAAAGCTCTGTGAGACACATTTTCAAGCTTTTGGAAATTATACACGTTTATATTTAGATAGAAATCACTGAATAGATGGCCGAATATATTTAAGACAAGCAACCATAAGGCACACTCAGAATATCTGGGAGGGACCCATGAACCAGTACTTTCAACAGTGCCCGACGGGGACTCACAAGAAACGAGAGGTGACAAACTCCAGGGCAGCTGAAAGAGTAAATGTAAAGTTAGCACTGGACCCACCACACATCCAATCAGAGTAAATCCTTAAAATTTCTGTTTTTCAGATGAAAAAAATGGTGTACAAAGAGGTTATATAAAAGCATATATTAATACCAGTGCCATGATTTTACAAAACACCAACAGTCTGTCTAATTTTGGAGTAAATTTACACAATCTCGAAACCTGGTATTCGATGATCTTTCTTGGATGGAAGAACGGAAGGAGCAAAAGACCATGGTCACTGCTGGAAGACACTCAAAGTCCAGCGTACCTGTAAATTTAAGGCAAACCAAATGTAGATGGGTGGGTTCAAGCTGTTGTCCCATTACACTTGTGCTCACCATCCAGCATCCAGTGGATTATGGAGAACAGGAGAGGAGGAGAGAGAGAAAATCAGAGGGAAAGCATGTGTTGGAGTTCTTTCCATGGATATGAGCCAAGGGGCCACCTTCAGGTTTCATTTTCTCCCGATCCAGGATCTGGTGCTTGTATCAGGAGGGAAAAGTCCTGCATACGTAGAGTAGAAATAAACCTGCCTTGACCAGGGGAAAGGAAAGAAACAGACAGAAAGCTGTGCTTCTGTGCCTTACACATTTGGGATCTTACTGAATTATTCATCTTTCACCTGTGTCCATGTGCATAACAAGTTATAAGGGTGTGGCTGATGAACTTTAATGTGGATAAGGATCACTAGCTTGTTAACAATGAAATTTCTGAGTTTCATCCCAGAGTCTAGAAGTGGAGCCAGGAATCTGTAATTTAAACATCTCCCTTAAGTGAGTCTTACACACTCTTTAAGCAACAGTGGCCTAAACCAACCATTAATAAGTAGATGTACCTCTCATAATAAATTTCTGCCATAGTTTAATTCAGGATTAAAGTGTCTGTTTAGAAAATTCTTCTTCATTAAGAATGATCAGAAACAAGACAAAATAAAGTTGGTATCATAAACTACCTTGGAGCCATTTTTTTCCCTTTGCTTGGTAATTTCCAATTTTAAAGAAAATTTCAAGTTTGATTTTGTTCTACTAAAAATGCTTTATGACATCTAGTAATAGAGCTATGTTCATATTTACCATGAATGTGAAGTGAGGGAACAATAGATTCAAAGTTCTTCCTCTTTATGCCTAAAAATAGTCATAATGCAGTGTTTTCCTCTATAAAATTTACTTTTGGGGAACCACGATTTAATTTTAAATCCTATTTCACTGTGCCACACTGTGGTTCTTAATGAAATCTTATTCATGATAACTAGAATTATTTAAAGTAAAATACAAATTAAGGAAATGAGCAAGATTTTTGAAGATGGTTGTTTTTCTTGTTTTCTGATTTTTGATATGATGGAGGAAATATGTGTTTAGAGAATGGAAATTGACTATAATTTAGTGAGCACTGTGTACCAGCACTATACCAGATTTTCACACATACTACCCCATTCTTATAAGACTCCTAAAGCATGACTCTGTTTTTGCAGATAGGGAGACTGAGGCTCTGAAAGGTTAAGTAAGTTGTGAAAGTCAGGCAGCTGGTGCCAGAACAAGTTGTAACTGAGATCTGTCTTGCTCTAGGGTTCTAGGGCTGGCTTCATGAACCAGCAACCCACATTGTCACACAGGGCCCCCGAGTTTGGTTTAATACTAATAGATCTGCAACATAACCAGTGCCATTTTAGACAAGCCCGAGTACAAAATGGAGCCATCCACCTCCTCCCCTCCCCTCTCCCGTTCTCTTTTACAAGAAGCCTCATGGTTTCAGAGAAAATGAAACTATCGGTGTTTTCGCATGCACAGAACTCTCCATTCCCATGACCTAACTCAATCCCCACCCCAGAATTATATCACCCAGCTCTTGGTGCCAACATACCAATATAAGCTCTACCATCCCCACACCTGGTGCTGTCCCCCATTTTCAGGGCAGCCCCGGGCTGTCCTCCATTTTGAGTACAGCCCAACAGATTTCTTTCTTTAATAAAGCTTGAACAGTACCCGGCCTGTCGGCTCACTTTCTTTCAAATACTCTGCTGTATCTGCTGAAATTCATAATAATTTTTGAGCAAGAGGGTCCACATTTTCATTTTGCACAGGACCTTGCAAATTATGTACTCTCTTTACTTCCAGGAGCTGCTTCAGGCTAAGATCTCCCAAATGTGTCAAACTCAAAGTCATAAATTCTGATGAATTTCCACTAATGAAGAGATAAATGTACAGATGATTTCTACTATTGGTGGGGATTGAGTATAAAGCTGTTCAGGGAAGGAACACCTGGAATAGTCCACGTATTTGTAAGGATTTATGCACTAATAGAGATGTGATCTCCTTATAAATTCTGCTGTTTATGTCTCTGACCAAAGAACTTTGTTCTAATTTTGTTTTGTAATATATTTTTTTAATGCATTCTGGTTACATTAGAGACAAAACATCTCTACTAGATGCTTATCTTTCTTTTTCTATAAAAATAATATGTGTTTTTCTTGAATATATTTTTACTTCTACTTATAGCTCTCTATATGTATCATCCATCTACATGGATCACATCATTCATGATGTGAGTTTGAATCCAGTGGTTTCCCCTTTTTTTTCATTTAATTTACCCTAAGGATTTTCCTTATGGGAAAAATGATTCTTCACCATAACTTGTTTAACAATCTTTCTATTATTAAAAATTTAGATTTGTTCTTAATGAGGCTCTGAACACGCTACCCCAAAATACAGCACCTTGTCATACTGAGTATTTTAATCTGAAGGAATTTGAGAAAAACACAGAAGCAAGAAAGTCTCTCTGACCTTCTCTTACTCTTCTCCTCTGAAGCAGGCCATATGACCCTCGTGTGAGAGGTGTCCACCCCACACCCACAGGAAAGAACATCCTTACCTTTGAAGACACAGAGACACAGAGAAGAATCTGAACAAACAGGTCTTGCTAAGTTCTCTCCAGTATATCCAATCACATGTCTCCAGGACTATCTACTTCATCAAACTTAGCATGAAAATACACATGGGTATCCATTTGTCTGGGCCTTTATTTCCTTGTGAAGGGTCTCATGTCATGCAAAACTTATTGTATAAATTTGTATGTTTTCCTTCTGTTAATCTTTCTTTGTCAGTTTTATTTTCAGACCCAGGGATCTAAAGATGGTCAAGAGAAATCTTTCCTCACCTACAGTCTCTTCTTTTCAGACCTTGGTTTTTTTACGTTTGACTCTAAATCAAGAACATGCTTCAAGGAGCCAGGAACAACTAAGTTCAGGATGGTTAATGGGGAAGACATCACACCCTTAAAACTGCAGATTGCAAGTCTATGAATCAGGAGGGTTTTTTGTACTTACAGGACATACAAATAGAACAGATCATTCTATATTGTTCTATATATACCATAAGAAAATTACTGAGGAAGGCCAGGCAGTCTTGGTGCCACTGAACGACAGAATTTAACTGGTAAATGAAAAAGGAGAGGGAAAATACTATTTGCAGAATCTTTCCAAATGTCAGCCTCTTTAAAAATCAAGAAGCTAATTATTTACTGCACAGACAAGTCACCAAGGCAGAAAAGAATGTGGGCGGCCTTGGGATTTGATTATTTCCCCCGAGCAGTGATTATATGCATCAGCATCTATTCACTTACATGCTAATTAGAGGCTTTATCTTCATTGAAGAATCTGCTCCTTTTGTTTAATTCAGCAAAACCAGCTTAAATCAGAAGTTTGCTGTGTAGGAAACCTTTATCCTCTCCTTATCTCAAGAGAAACTTCCTTCACATTCAGAGCAAGATTCTCAGTTTATACTTAGTCTAGATGTAGAGCTGTCATACAGCATTTAGAAATAGATATAATGACAGACATATGGAAATAGTTTGAGAGCAAAAGCTTCTAACTGCCAGTATCTGTTTTTACAAACATTACAAGCCCAGCGTCCTTTGATGTAGTTTGCAAATCACAGGGCTTCTTGTTGGCAATTCACCCTGATGATCTCAGTCCCTGTCCCAAAAGAAAACAAAATGTGTTTTTCCACTTGAAACACAGAGGGATTTCCTTAGATAACCTCAGATCATAATTACCTGGTCCAGTCAATCAACCCGAAGTTACAGTCCTGGAGTTTTCTGTGACCTAGCTCCCTCTTTTTTTCAGTGTTTCAGAGGTCTTTCTGTTTTCATTCTCTTTGGAATTCTTCTCCATTACCTTTATTTGATTACTTTTTTGAAAGTGACCATTGACTTTGCTATCAACTTGATCTGATTTAATAATTTGGTAACTTAAATGAAACTTAAGCAGGGTAGAAAGAGAAAAAGAAGGTTATTTGTGCCAAATAATTACCTTTCAGTTCTTTGAAAGGTGGAGATTGTAGAAGGCTCAACTCTGCTTCTCACCTGCGGAC
>NW_007732239.1:115394-115953 GCF_000696425.1 Galeopterus variegatus | reverse complement strand
AAAATAGAATTAAAAGATATTATGAATCTCTCCATGAACTTTTTGAAGTACCCTCATATTTAGGAATTTTTCTATACTTTTTTTCTTTTTAATCTTATTTAATTCCATGGTGGTCACAGAATATGTTTTCAATTCTTTAAAATTTGTTGAAGTTTGTTTTATGGCCTACAATATGATTATTTTGGTGAATATTCCATGTACACTTAAAAAAGAATGTATATTCTATCGTTGTTGGGTGGAGAGTTCTAAAAATGTCAGGTCAAGTTGGTTGTTGGTCAGTACTATATCCTTTCTGATTTTCTGTCTACTTGTTCTATTAATTACTGAGAGGTAAGTGTTGAAGCTTCCAGCTATAATTGTGGATTTGCTTTTGTGATCTTCTTTCAGATCTGTTGGTTTTTGTTTCAGGTATTTTGAAGATCTGTTCTCAGGTGCATACACATTTGGAATTGCTAAGTCTTCTTGGTAAATTGACCATTTTTATCATTATGTAATGCTCCTCTGTATCCTCATTAATATTCTAGATCTGAAGTCTACTTTGTCTGATACATACATACAT
>NW_007732239.1:106798-114237 GCF_000696425.1 Galeopterus variegatus | reverse complement strand
GTTCTCTTTCCCTCTTTTTCTCCAATGAATATTTCCTTTGAACATGTTTCAGATTTTGGAGCATTTTGGATTTTGGATTTTTGGATTTGGGAAACTCAATCTGTAGTATTTATGCCTTCTTCTCCTAGGCCTTCAGTGCTGGGGCTGAGTGAGTCTAGCTAGCAGTTGAGCTGGGTGTGGGTTTTGCTGTTGCTCTGGTTAACTTCAGTGTACTAATTCCTCTAGTGTTCCCTTGTGCGTAGGCTGTGTCTAGGATGTCAAGGGGTTTGTCTCAATGCCCTTGCTCCACCCTCAGCACACACAGGGGGTCCTCTCTTGCTTGTGCCATTCAGAAGGAGAGTGCTATCGCTTGTTACCTGGCGCTTATCAGGCCAGTGGGGGTGTGGGTGGAGAAGAGGGGAGGTTTTCTGTTGTGTTGGTTCATCATTAGTCATAGGGAGGAGCTGTGTGGCTGGGTCTTATGCCTGGGGCTTTCTCCACGGTCCTGTCCCTCCTGCCAATGTCAGTCAAACTCTGCCATGTGTCTGTGGTAGGTCTCCTGTGGGAGACAGCTTCCTGCTCCTCCCCTACTGGTAGGAGACATCTAATGATATTGGGGCAGGGTCTTAGGCTCAGGACTCTTTCCCAGGGCTCACCCAGGTGTACAGGTTTTTTTGTTTTGTTTTGTTTTGTTTTAATTCTTTTATTCTTTCCTTAACCAAAATGGGTCACACTTATGCCTAGGGACAACACGGTTTGCTGTCCTTTCTCTAGCAGCTTAAGGCTATTGTTCCACAGCAGGAAGGGGCCAGATGGTGCTTCCTATTTCTCCCAAAGTGGCTGTTCACCTCCTCCAGGCCTGCACCACCAAGGGAGGCTCTAGCCTGTCTCCAGTTCTGTCCTTGATCCTTCTTGTGAGCCCCGAGTAGTGATCTGTGGAAAAGAGACTGTGACTGAGTGGGATCCCCCCTTTGTGTCTGTGGCTTTCAGGGGTGTACTCTAACACTAGCCCACACTTGATCTTTAGCAATTTGTTACAAATTTTAGCAGATTTCTTCTCTCGTTGTGTGGAGGCTGTTGTCTTTTCCTCCCTGGAGGAGCTGATCTTTCCCAGGATTTCAGGCTACTTGATGGATGCGTGACTTCAGCTCTCTGAGGGTCTGTCTCTCACTGCTCCTCTGCAGTGTGCTCAGGCCATGTGGGGATTTCATCATCTGCTGAACTCGTTCTGTTCTCTGCCCCAGAGCCATCCTTACTGCCCCCAAACACTCTCCTTCCTCCCTATTTCTATCCATCACATCTTGTCTTAAATTCTGCCTTCTCTATGATGCCAGTCACAACTGCCCTATCATAATTGTTCATCATCATCATCAATCACAGTTGTTCTCTTGGTCTTTGAAATTCTCGTTGTACTTTGCCCAAAGAACTACCATGATCTGCACAGTGCATGTCAACACTCTTGCTCTCCTTCCGACTCCAGGCTCCTCACAGGTGGGAGTTTAGGCTTATTTATCTGTGTATTCCCTGAAGTTCCAGTGGTGTGCCTTTCATGGGGTGGGAGCACAACAGATGGTTACTTTTCCGAATTGACAATACAGATATGCCCTAGGTAAGGAGTACAGTGCACAAAACAATTTTGTTGTTATACTTTTGCAGCATCATACAGTCCTTAACTTGGTAAAACTGAAAGTTTTAAATGTTTCAACAAAAACATTCAGATACACTTTCCAACAAGATGTCAGAAACCATTGAATGTCAAAAAACATAGTGGGATATTTTTCTACAAAGGAGGATGTCAATATTAATCATTTAGCATCATTTCAATCACTCAATATATAATTGCTGGTTGCAGATTTCATATCAGAAGTCAAAGAAAACAAAAAAATTTAAAAAACAGTTATTCAAATAGTGTCTATTAGAAAAAAAACTATAGAGGACATGGATATTTAAATTAGAAAATACAGGGAAAAGATGAAATGTCTTCACAGTATAAATCAATCAACATATGTTTATAAGTCAATGAATGATACAAAAATATAGGAAAAGGCTTTTATACCCAAGGAGATAATGCAATTGATGAGACAGGAGAGATGGTTCTTTTACTACTCCAGGGCTGCAGTGATTAAGACTGGACTACAGCAGTGGTGTAGGACACAGTCACAAAGATATGCTGACTTCTCAAAAGGATAGAACATAACTGAGGTTACTAGAGGTGGGAAAGGGGGAGAAGGTAAGGGAGGAATTGGTAAAAGGCCATGAAAAACAATCACACTGTATAATATTGAATATACTAAGTATCCTGATTTGAGCATCACATATGGCACACAGGTATTGATATTCACCTCTGTGACCCACAGATATGTACAATCAACTATGTTTCATTGAATAAAATAAAATTTAAAAAAAATTTTAAAAAGAAGGAAAGGAGAGGCAGAGATGACTTAAAGAAAGAAAAAATGGGACACAGAAATTAAATGGGGGCAAGGGAGAAGAAATGATTTAAGATATTGCAACATTTTAATCCTGGGACGTTGAGAAAATTAGCAATAAAATTCTGGAAAATAGAAGAGAAAATTATTGAGGATGGTAAGGGAACAAAAGAACAGAGAGGAAAAAATAGAAGTGTACCTTTAGGTAAACTGAGTTTAAGGAAAGAGGGTATTCAGGTACAGACACCTAGAGGACAGCAGGTGTTTGCACGTGCTTTACACTTCATAAAGCTCTTTATATTCATTATTTTGTTTGTGATCTTTAGACATCCTGTGAAGTTTAGATAGATTAAATAAATTGTTTAATATTCTAAGTGGAGAAGTCTGAACACAAACGCAAGTTTTTGGACTCCTAGCCCCCTTAGGAACACTGGTGATCTTTAGACATCCTGTGAAGTTTAGATAGATTAAATAAATTGTTTAATATTCTAAGTGAAGAAGTCTGAACACAAACGCAAGTTTTTGGACTCCTAGCCCCCTTAGGAACACTTGGTTTGGTATCAGACCAGCTCTGGATTTGCATCTCGATTCTGTAAGCTGCCAGCTCTGTGATTTTACATAAGTTACTTCAACCCTTCCCAGCTGCCTTCCTCATTCATACCCGTTTTCTAGGTGTGTCGCAAGAATTAAATGACATAAAGCACTTAAGTACTGTAATGGGCTCATAATAAACATCTTTACAGATTTTACCTGTTGGATTACTTCTGCACAATAGCAGCTTCCCAGAGTGCCTGGAACTTGAAAAGAGAGATCAGGATTGATGTATCTGTGTATCTACCTATCTATCTATTGAGATGAAGTCAAGCAAGAAAAAAAAGTCCGGGAGGGAAGGGAGGAAAAGAGGGCAAGGTTTTTAAGGATTGAAGTGGGGTAGGGTTGGGGGATGAGGGCTGAGAACGGAGAAAAACAGCACTGACTGATTTGCTGCTGTGAGCTGAGCACATCACATAATTTCTTTTAATTTTCATAGCTGGCTCGGTGAGACAGGCCTGAATGATGAAGTGATTTGCCCAAGGTCACACAATAAGTGAGGAACTTTGAACCTAGGTCTGTCTGACACTTTGGCCCAGATGCTTTTTTTCTTTTTTTAAAATAAAGATGGTTTCTATCCATTATAAAAGTGACTTATATTGACTACTGAAAATTTGGAAGCTATCAAAGTGTAAGGGAAATAGAATTATCCAGAGATCACACCTGACATCTTAGTGTATGTGCATTCAATCTTTTTAAATATACTTTTTCTTTGTCTCCTTGGCTTAAAATTTAGTGTCGAACCCTGATTTTGTACTTAACATTACGAAATAAGCATTCCCCATGTTATTAAAACTCTGCAAACTATTTTTTTAGAGGCTGCATCAAATCCCACTAAGCAGAGATTTTAATTTAATTTTAATTTTTACTTAGGATGGGTTTACTAGGGTAAATCACAGAAGAGGAATCACTGACTAAAGGTTATACCAACATTATAGGATATCATTCCATTCCGTTGTTTTGTGACGTATACTTCATCAGTTGTGAGAGCACATCAGTTCTAGCACTTCATCAGGCATTAGATATTTTTAAAACTCTTTGCTAACATGGTAGTTAAAAATGTTTTAATGTGTTTTTAATATAAAGAAGTTTCATCTTTTTGCTGCATAGTTTAACCAGCTATATTGACTTCTAAATGGAATCCTGTTCAGGCTTTTTGTTCATCTGTTTATTGGGGTAGTGGTGTGTTTTTAATCTGTTGTGCTCTTTATGTTACAAGGATGTTGACACTTTTTATTCCCTTCATCCGCATACATATACCCAGAGGCTCACACACTATTTCATGACAAAATAAGGTCTATTTGTGGAATTAGGAGACAAGTCTATTATCAGCTGTCAAAAGTTCTCGGTAAACCCAGAAGATTCTTGAAGAGAACATGTAAATGATTATATTCATGGGGGGAAAAGAGGCAAGCTTGCTTTCAAGTATTTATAAACTGGAGTCCAAATGGGATGTTCCCAGTGATTCAGTCAGTAGCAGCAAGAATGGAGAAGATGGAGATGAGGGAGGAGGAATCACAGGAACTGCAGCTGTTTATCCACCTCTGAAGTGAGCAATTGCCCACCTGCAGGCAGCTGTTTCTTTAAGGATCCCAGGGTAGAGCGGCCTGACGTTCCCGGCTGCTCCTCATTCATTTCTTCTGAGTTAATGCCGACTGCATCACCATCCCGTCCTGCCCTGCATTTGGGGTCTCTGAGCCTGGAGCTGCTCTGGGCTCCCAACTGGGGATGCTGAGTTTAGGACTGAGGTTTCATGTGCTTCCTCTGTCAATTCATTCTCATCTGCATCTCTCTCTCTTCAAAATTTTAATTGAATTTTAACTCAACAGATATAATTAAATAATTTACTGGTGTAAAAAAATATATATAACCAATACAGAAAAGCAAGAGTCCCGCCCACCCCCTCCCCACCAATTATATTTCTTCTTTTTGAAATTGAATGCTTATATCCTTTGCTCAAATTTTCCTTTGGGTCATTTTCCCCCTTATTTGCATATAGGGATTCCTTATATATTTGTGCTATTAGTTCTATGTCTTTGAAATATTTTGCATATATTTCTATCCATCAGTACCTTGTTTTTTTAACTGATTTATGTGTTTTACGATAGTTGCAAATTTTTAAAATGTTGATGATATCAACGTACAGGCTTTTTTTCCTTTATAGCTTCTGTATTTATTTTTTCTTTTCCTAGAAATGTCTTTCCTACTCTAAAGTTAAAAATATATTGTTTTTTTCCATTGCTTTTTTTTTTGGATTTAGTTTTTCTACATTTAAAAAACTAGGTTACGGGCCGAGCCCGTGGCACACTTGGGAGAGTGCAGCGCTGGGAGTGCAGGAGCGCTCCCGCCGTGGGTTCGGATCCTATATAGGGATGGCCTGTGCACTCACAGTGCTCACTGGCTGAGCGCGGTGCGGCCGGTCTCAAAAAGGACAAAAAACAAACAAACAAACAAACAAAAACTAGGTTACACATTTACATGCTGAAAAAGATCGTGTTATATAAAAAGATAAATACTGAAAAGTCTTGCTGCTGGCTCTGATTTTATTCTCTCCATTTCTCCCTTGCCACTATATTTAACCAGTAGTTTCTTGTTTATTCTTCAAGTGTTTCCCAATACAGATATACAGTTGTCCCTTGATGTTCACTCGGAATTGATGTCCACACTTCAGCACATACCAAAATCCGGGGATGCTAAGTCCCTGATATAAAAAGGCATATTTGCATATAACCTATGCACATCTTAGCATATATTTAAAATCAACTCCATGTTACTTACAATAACTAATACAATGTAAATGCTATGTAAATAGTTGTTATTTTGTATTGTTTAGAAAATAATGACAAGAAAAAAAGTACATATTCAGTACAGATGCAATTTTTCTCCCCAGATATTTTTGATCTGCAGTTGGTTGAATCCTAGAACTTGGAACCCATGGATGCAGAGGGCCAAATGCACATTACATTTGTACACACACATACATATATCAAATATATATTTGTAACTGTTAATATATGTGTAAGTGCATATATATACATTTAGTCCCCTTTAATATGCAAAAGCCCACTTGAACACTTTAATATACCAATGCACCTAGAATTTTGAAAATAATCTGATATAAGAATCAACTTTTCCCCTAAATACATGTTCAACATTTATTTATTTATTTACCTATTTACTTATTTCCCCAACTGTTCTGAAGAACCCCTGTAGTGGACATCTGCCATTTGGTGGCAAGTATCTATTGTCTCACCATCTGGAAACATTTTCTTTTGAGAAACCACTTCTGCTCCAGCCCTGGCCTTATGGTTTTTGTAAACAGAGTCCATGCTGAGGACTGGTTCATAAACTTTAGCTGCTTTATCACAAATGACATAAGCCAATTAGAATGAAACTTGGGACTCTGCTTGGAATACTAAGACAGGGTTGATCTCTTTTGTGCTAGATGTAAGAGCACCTTTGAGGAGACCCAGCTGTAGAATTTAGCCAACATCATGTGAAACAGAGTAGACAAAAGGAAGGCATGATCCTTGGTGATGTTTTAAAGCCCCCGAATTAAGCCCTACTTGAAGCCATTTCCTTCATTTCCCCTATGAATTTTCAGTTATGTGAGTCAACAAATTTTCTTTAATTTTTAAGCTAATATGAATTAGGTATTCTGTTACTTGCAGCTGAAATGATCCTGCTGACATAGATTTTCTTCTTATTCTATAATAAATGTCTACACATACTTGAATGTATTTTGCTACTCATTGCTACTCCCATTAGCAGTGTGTCCATTTCTTTGCCAACATTAAACTGTTTTAATTTCTTTAATTTTTAACTTCGTGTTAAACTCCCTCCCCTCCTTCCTTCTTTATTTGTAGGGGATCAACCCTGGACCTTGGTGTTATCAGCACCATACTAACCAACTGAGCTAACCAAACAGCTCCCCCATGTTTCTTAATGGCCATTTTCCACTCTGTTCTCCTCACACTAACCCCTTCCCTTGGGAGAAGAGAGATTTAGTTGATTGACAAAGCGAAGTTCCTGTGCACTGGCTCTGGACCTGCAAGGCCTGCACATGTGGGCTGCCTCTCTGCTGCACTCTGGATAGGGGTCCCGGCAGTGCAGCCCTGCTCTGTGGGCACCGCCTAGTCTCCCCAGTTGTTCTGCCTGCGACCTGGTGGGTGAGTGAAATCTGAAGGAAGAAAGAGGAAGCCCGCGCTACATTCTCTACTCTGGTTGTGTCACCAGTGCTGGAAATTGTATTTCAATTCCTATCCAGCTTATGAATTTATTGACAATTCTTTTCACAATGAGGAGTGGCATTTGGTGGGGGTAGGGGGTGGGTGCGAGGGGTATGCTTGAAACTCTCAACAGTGTGCCTTGATAATGTTTTGATACCTGAAAGTGTCCCCATGTTCTTTTTTCTTTCTTTTTCCTCATAATTTCTTGGCT
>NW_007732239.1:103615-105510 GCF_000696425.1 Galeopterus variegatus | reverse complement strand
ATTCAATGTTTTTTTCAGAATCCAATCATACATTTTTTCTTTCTTTGTTAACACAGAAAGTAACATTAATGAATATTCTAAATTGAACTAGCTTTACATAGTCAATATAAATGGCACTTTGCTCACATTTTTAATTGCTATATTTTAATACCTAATAGTTCATTTAGGAAGTTTTGCATCCATATTTACAAGTGAGGCTTGCTTCTAGTTTTCCTTCTAGTGTGTGTATTCTGTCATCTAGTTTGGTATCAGAGTTTTGCTAGCCTTTTCTAATTAGTCAAGATATTTCCAATCTTTTTCTATTATCTGAATGTGGTTTTATAATATAAAAATTCTCTGTTCTTAAAAGTTTGATAGGAATCACCCTCTATGATTATTGATCTCTTGAAATTTTCTATTCCTTTAGCCAGTTTTTGTAATGTGTATATTTTTGAAAGCTAATAATTGCATCTAGAATCTTGAAATGTGTACAAAGTATTTTCTTATGCTTTCCCGAATCCCCCCTTATCTGTAGTTATATCCCTTAATTCATGATGTGAGGCAGAAGGCATTGTAATCCATCAGCTATCATACCCCTGTATGTATCACCTTTCCATATGCTGTGGGTGTAGGAAGAGGCCAGGAAGAGAAGAGGTAGAAGAAATTTCATTTGTCTCAGAAATCTCAAGATTGACCATTGCATTTTGTTTAGCTCTTTTAATTGTGCAGGCCAGAAAATGTGCTCCCAGGTCTGCAAAAAGCCAGTAGTACTTCTCTTCAGCTGGCAGAGGGAAGAGAAAAACAGAACTTCATAGGTCTAGTATGTAGTGCACTGCTTGTCTTCACAGATGAAAAACAAAATCAAAAACCAAGTTTCCCTTGTTTCTTCAGTACATAGAAAAATAGCATTTATGAAGAAGGATGTTTACCAGGGCTTTTAATATTAGAACAACATATCTCATTTAGTACTTGGTGTGTCTGTTGTCAAGACTTCAGATCCACCCCAACCAGGGCGGGGATGAAGAGGACAGATCAGCAGAAAGAGCTGCTCCTGGCCACCGTCCACATTTCAGTCTATTCCTATGTCAATGCAGAGTTTATAACTCTCAGAAAGGAAAAGATTTGTGCATTTCATGAGAGCTGTTTGCTGTCAATAAACAATCTAGTCATGGTGTGATCATTTTAAAATAAACTGCACTAGGTTTTCGNTAGGGGGTGGGTGCGAGGGGTATGCTTGAAACTCTCAACAGTGTGCCTTGATAATGTTTTGATACCTGAAAGTGTCCCCATGTTCTTTTTTCTTTCTTTTTCCTCATAATTTCTTGGCTCATCTTGCACGTTTCCTCCTTTAAATAAATTTTCAGATCATCGTTTTAAAACTATGAAAACTCCTGCTGGCTCTTTGAATGAGATTGTATTAAATTTATAGAATAACTTTAGGAGAACTTGTATCCTTAAAAAGAGTTTTCCTATCCAGGAACTTGGCATATTTTTCTGTTTACACAGGGCTTCTATGTATTTCACAAACGTTTAATTATTGTCTTCATTAAAGTGTATATGTTTCTTTGTATATCTATTACTAGGTATTTTATGATATTGATTGCCATGATGAAGAAGATTTTTTCTTTTAAAAGTTCTAATTGGTTAGTGGTGGGTGGGAAAACCATTTATGTTTGCTTACCGATTTCTAGTCTAGCCAACTTGATTAAATCTTTTATTAGTTCTAATAGTTAGCTGTTCATCTGTGATTCCACATAGACAATAGTATCATCTTAAATAATAAAAGTTTGCTCCTCTCAACCCTCTATGTGTTTCGGCTTAAATGCATTGATTTGGAATTCTATAGTGTTGAATAATAACTGAGATATCAGGTATCCACATTTTGTTCCTATGTTTTATTGATATGCAATTACTAT
>NW_007732239.1:99611-102066 GCF_000696425.1 Galeopterus variegatus | reverse complement strand
CAGAGTTTATAACTCTCAGAAAGGAAAAGATTTGTGCATTTCATGAGAGCTGTTTGCTGTCAATAAACAATCTAGTCATGGTGTGATCATTTTAAAATAAACTGCACTAGGTTTTCGTTAACACTCTGGTCTCTGGAAGTTAGAAAGAAAGAAAATGAAAGAAAATTGCACAGGCCTTATTAAAAGCAACCCAATGCAAGTATATGTTTTAAAATTGCCTCACTAAAACACAGCACCACTTGATGACAGCTGCTCTTTGCTGAAGCGTATCACACACCGTGCTCAGATTCCACTTCAGTCTGAGCCACTTTTGAAAAGAAAAGGAAAGCACGGTGGCGGGGAATGTCATTCACAGTTCAATCTTTTCACAAGCCCGACACTTCCAATCAGGTTTAAATGGAATCACACAGTGAATTTTCCACCACCTAAATGTCCTAGGGAAAACTGTTTTGGAGATGTCTTCCTTCTTCTGGTGGAAGCATAGGCGTCCAGTGTGCTCTGCAGAGTACAGGCATTCCTTTCTCCATTTCTCACTCCCTTTACCCCTTCCATTGCCTAATTTACTTGCTCCCCATAACCCAAAATGGATTGCAGTACCTTCTACCTCACCGTTATGAATTAAGGGATTTCAGGGGTTTTTCTCGGGGGTGGGGTGGGGTGGGGTTGTTCTAACATTTAGATTGTGGTGATGGTTGCACAACACTGAATAAATACAGTATAGTAAAATCCACTGAACTACACACTTTAAATGGGTGAGCTGTATGGCATGTGAATTATTCCTCAATAAAGCTGTTCTAAAAAAATAAAGGAGTTTCTCTCTTTCACTAAGGTAGTGATGAATGTAATGTAATAAATAGTAATGTCTGATCTCCCTTACTTTTCAACTAAAGTGAGAGCCAAAGCAACATAATTTGTGAGATCTGGTTTCCTTTGAATTTTTTTTTTTGCTTCCATTTGGTGTTTGTATGTTTGGTTTTCTTCCTAGATGTTCCTTTTAGTGCTTCAGGTCTGACTAGGAGCCTTGTTCTTTGTTTCTATACTCTCAAAGAATTTAGAAATCTATTGATGGGGTGCAGGAAACGCTACCCCAAAATATGGCACCTTGGCATACTGAGCATTTTAACGTGAAGGAAACCGAGAAANAAAAAAAAAAAAAAAAAAAAAAGAAAAGAAAAGTGCTAGGACTAAGAAAGTATCCTCTACTTGCCACTGGTCAGAAGCCTGGGGCTTTGTGTTCAGTTCTAAACACTGTAGCCTGGAATACTTCCAACAGAAAGAGAAAGAACTCAGGGAAACTTAAGAGAAACTTTCAAATAACTGAAGAAATGTCAAGGGAAAGAACAGCTAGGCCCTTTTGACATAGCTTTTACAGTACCAAACTGCATTTGTTGTACAACAGGCATCAGTTACAGGAAAACCTAAGAACCTGCAATGTTTGAAGCTGTGCAAGTGGGAATTACTTCATGAAACAGTGAGCTCCTATCTGAGAAGGTGGTTCATGACCTGGACTCAGTACCGCTGATTATGTTGTGGGAAGAATGTGCTACTTCCAGGCCAGCTCACGACTAACAGCTGGCAACCTTCTGCACTAGCCACAGTGGGACTGGGCTGTAATTTGGGAAAACGGCTGTGAGTGTGGACTGATCAAGATATGCCACCTGGGGCTCAGACCATTTTGCCAGAGCACATCTATGACCGCTTTTAAAGGGCTCACATTTATTTATTGGCTCCACGAAAATAATCTTCCTTTTGCCATATAACATAACATAATAAAGGGAGTAATACTGCCTCGTCTTCATGGGTTCCACCCACACCCAAAGGAGAAGGGATTATACAAGAGCAAAAGTCAATGGGGCCATTCTTAAAATTCTGCCTGTTACAGGGTGACTGGAGTTGAAATATTTCGTGGCTATTGTAATGTTCAGAGGAGGCTAAAATGACAATTTACTGTAAGTCCCCTGCTTCACTACTTGGCTACCTACGTTGTTTTTTATAGCTCTTGATGCTAGAGGAAGGTCCTTTCCGACTTAATGACACAATCACCAGTAGAGGCTCTCCTGAGCTGCTACTCCTGAAACGGTTTCTCTCCTCCCTAGATTCACTCCTAGAATCTTGTTCTAGGATCCCAGCCTTTATCAGGTTCAAAAGTGATTCACATCCAACTCTAATGAATCTAATGACCATTACAAAAATTTTTTTTCCTTTTAAATCCTTAACACTTTAATTCTTTCTTGTTCATTTGCTGCTGTGGAGCAGGATTTGACCTCAGTTTTCCTTTGCTAGCTTGTTTTTATGGAGGGGGCGGACATTCAAGTCTTGGAATGTGAAATATATATTTATATTATGCATATTACATATGTGGAAGATTTATGTTCCTCCTCAAAACATACATTATATATATATATATATATATATATATGAGGGTATTTCAAAAAGCTAATGGGAAGATTCATAC
>NW_007732239.1:93532-99062 GCF_000696425.1 Galeopterus variegatus | reverse complement strand
GTTTATAAATCATTTGTTTAGAGCCTAGTCTCAGAGCTAATATATTTTGGGGAAAACGCTGGTTAGGTTTCTGGGTTCCCTGTAGGCTTCATTAGCCCATAATGAAACTGAGTTATAGTAGTAACACCACTAGATATCAGGATCCTGGGAAAGTGAGGAAAGAGGGAAGGAAAAGAAAATCTCTCTCTTTTTTTTTAGTAGGGCTATTTAAGATAATATTTTGAAATAAAGAGAGTTTATTTTTGATATCCTTCTAACACTCTGGGCACCTTTTGTTAATTTAATTTTATCCCTCTACTACTGCTTAGAAAGTGTCCCTAGATTCCCAGGGTCCTCTGGCTGCCCCTTCTTGCCTCATGAGCCAACACTGCCATACTCCCTATTCCAGACTAGCTCTTTCTCCAAAATTCCTCTCCCCCTATGAATCATTTTCCTTTCTAAATGTAAACAAAGCCCTGTATCAGGTTGAGGAAGCTCCCTTCTATTCCCAACTTGCTACATGTTTTTATCACGAAAGGCATAGGATTTTGTCACATACTTTCCCTGTGTCTATTGAGATGATCTTGTGATTTTAATTTTTTGTTCTATTTATATAATGTATTATATTATTTGATTATTGGATGTTCAACCGATCTCACATTTCTTGGGACAAATCTCACTAGGTCAAGGTGTACAATCCTTCTTATATGTTGCTTGATTTGGTTTGCTAGTATTTTGTCAAAGATATTTGCAGCTATTCATAAGGGACATTGGTCTGCAATTTTCTTTTCCTGTGATGTCTTTGCCTGGTTTTGGTATCAGCAAAATACTAACCTCATAGAGTGAGTTAAAAAGTGTCCTCTCCTCTTCTATTATTGGGAAGAGTTTATAAAGGATTGGTGGTATCAATTTTTCATAAAATGTCTAGAAGAATTCACCAATGAAGCCATCTGAGCCAGGGGTTTTCTTCATGGGAAGTTTTAAAATTACTAATTCGATTTTTAAGTTACAGTTTTTAAATTACTAATTCAGATTGTTATAGGTCTATTTAGATTTTCTGTTTTCTTCTTAAGTCAGTTTCAGTACTTTGTGTTTTTCTAGAAATTTGCCCATTTCACCTAAGCTGTCTAATTTGTTAGCATACATTATTTATATTTCCTTGTAATCCTCTTTATTTCTTTAAGACTGGTAGTAATGTTCACTTTTTCAGTTCTTTATTCCTGATTTTGGTAATTTGCATCCTCACTTTCCATGGTCAGTCTAGCTAAATGAATGTCAATTTTGTCGAACTTTTTAAATAATCAACTTTTGGTTTCATCAATTTTTTTCTGTATTGTTCTCTCTCTTCTATTTATTTCTGTTGTTATTTTTATTATTTTCTTCTCTTGGCTTTAGGTTTAGTTTGTTCTTCTTTTCCCAGCATCATAATGTGGAAGGTCAGATTATTGATTTGAGATCTTTTTTCTTTTTTAATATTGACATTTACAGCTACAAATTTCCCTCTGGGCACTCTTTTAGCTACATTCCATAAATTCTGGTATGTTGTATTTTTATTTTCATTCCTGTCTAGTTTCCCTTGTGATTTTTTTTCTTTGACCCGTTAGTTATTTAGGTTATATTGCTTAATTTGCATGTATTTGTGCATTTCCCAAATTTCTTTCTGTTGTTGATTTCTAATTTAATTGTGTTGTGGTAAAAAAAAAATTGTGTGATTTTATTTCCTCTAAATTTATTAAAGCTTGTTTTATGACCTACCATATGGTCTGTCTTGGAGAATGTTTCATATGCACTGCAGAAGAATGTTTATTCTGCTGCTGTTGATTGGAGTGTTCTATAGATAAGACGTAGGTCTTGTTGGTTTATACAGTTGTTCAAGTCTGATTTCCTTGTTTATCTTCTGTCTAGTTGTCCTATCCATTATTGAGAGCAGGGTACTGAAGTCTTATTTTTAGGATTATCCATTTCTTCCTTCAATTCTGTCAGTTTCTCTTCCGTGTATTTTGGGGCTGAGTTGTCAGGTGCATATACATTTATAAAGGTTATATCCCCCTTGTAGAATAACACTCTTATTTTTTTTTATTAAGTATCCCTCATTATTTGTACATTTTTTATTTCAAATTTTATTTTGTGTCATATTAATATAAGCCCTCTTAAAGGTGTTGTTTGTATGGTATATCTTTTTCTATTATTTCATTATCAACCTATTTGTATTTTGAACTTAATGTGTATTTTGTAGATAGCATATACTTGGATCTTGTTCTTTTCCCAATCTGATAATCTCTACTTTTTGATTGGATTGTTTATATTTAATATTTTTACTGTAATATAGTAGTTCATACTTATCTACAGGGAGTATGTTCCAAGACCTCCAGTGGATGCCTGAACCTTATATATACTGTTTCTTCTCATGCATATGTACCTATGTAAAGTTTAATTTATAAATTAGGAACACTACAAAACTAAAAACTATAATTAATAATAAAATGGGAAAGCGGCAAACTGCAATGTGACTAGGGTGCTGCGTGGGTGCTCAAGCAAGCAAACGAGGCACTGGGCTAACTAGCCAGACCGTGGGCCCTGTGGACCTCCAGCTTGCATGGCCACGTCAAGCACACACTCGACACTGCGAGTCAGACACATAAAGCTGGCCAGTGCAGGGATTTGAACCCTTGACCTTGGAGTTATAACACTACACTCTAACCAACAGAGCAATCCAGCCAACCCCCTCAGTGAACATTTAATGTAGAAAAAATATAGCTCTCTCTGTTCTACCATTTTCTGCCATGTGAGACCTCTGTGTTGCTGTAAAGCCTCACTAGAGAAGACCCTCAATGTGTTCCCTGGACTTTGGACATCCCAGCTTCCAAAACTTAGATTTGGAGAGCAGCGGTAGCGGAGGCATGGAGAAGCCTCAGCAGCGGCGGCCGAACCAACCGAGTGGTATCCTGACCTTAAAAGCAAACCTCGCTGCAGCTGGACTCCATTTCCAGCCCAGCCGAGTGTGGGCCAATCAGAGATGCGCCCCACCAGAGAGGCCCGAGATCCACAGAGACCACGCACCCTGCAGTGCCAGCATGTGACCGAGGAGGTAGGCCTTGCTGCCGCTGGACTCCATCCCCAGCCCGGTGGAGTGCACGCTGACCAGAGAGGTGCCCTGCAGGAGAGGCCCAAGATCTGTGGAGGCCACACGCCCTATGGTGCCAGTACGCGACCAAGCAGGTAGGCCTTGCTGCCGCTGAACTCCATCCCAGCACTGACCAGAGAGGCACCTCCTTGGAGAGGTGCAAGACCCAAGGCTACTACACACCCGAGGCGCCAGTGGGCGACCAAGCAGACACCGAGGCAGCCATGCCAAATTGGCAGCCCCAGAAGCATCCTAGCCAGACAATAGTGTCAAACCAGTGGACTGTGAAATCTCCTGCCACAATGACTAAACATTAAAGGAAAGATACCAGAAATATGAAAAATCAAAAAAGTACACCATCAAAGGGAAATAACTCTCAAGCTCTAGATCCAATAGAACAAGAAGCCCTTGAAATGTCTGACAAGGAATTCTGAGTGATAATTCTAAGGAAACTAAATGAGATACAAGAAAACTCAGCTAGCCAACATGATGAAGTGAGGAAAAGTATACAGGACCTGAAAGAAGAAGTGTACCAGTAAATCAATGTCCTGAAAAAGAATGTAGCAGAGCTTGCTGAGCTGAAGAATTCATTCAATGAAATAAAAAACACAACAAAGAGTTTAACCAGCAGCCTTGCCAAAACAAAAGAGAGAATTTCTGACCTTGAAGATGGGCTGTTTGAAATGAAAAAGGCAGGAAAAAAAAAAATGAAAAAAGAAAAAAGAATTAAAAACATTGAAGAAAATCTAAGAGAAATATCAGACAACCTTAAATGCTCAAATATCTGAGTCATGGGTATTCTCGAAGGGGAGGAAAAAGGAGATTGCATTGACAACATATTCAACAAAATAGTGGCAGAAAACTTCCCAGGTAAAGGAAAAGACACAGATCTTCAGATTCAGGAAGCTCAAAGATCCCCAAACATACTCAACCCAAAAGGTCTTCTCCAAAACATTTTACAGTCAAATTGGCAAAACTCAAAGACAAAGAGAGAATCTTAAAAGCTGTAAGAGAGAAGCATCAAATTACCTATAAGGGAGCCCCAATCAGACTAACATCAGACTTTTCATCACAAACCCTAAAAGCCAGAAAAGAATGGGATAATATATTCAAAATACTAAAAGACAAAGATTTCCAGCCAAGAATACTCTACCCCACAAGGCTATCCTTCTGAAATGAAGAGGAAATAGTATATTTCTCAGAAAACAAAAACTGCAGGGGTTCTCTACCACACAATCACCCTTACAATAAATTCTCAAGGGAGTACTGGGTTTGGTACCTGAAAAATAACCACCACTGTCATAAAAACTCAAGAAAAATTAAAACCCACTAGTAAAATAAAATGCGAACAATGAAGAGAAAAAAAAGTTTATCTACAACCCAAGAAACCAACAAATAAAGCAAACAAACAGTAAATCAGAAAGCAAGGAACAAAAGACAACTAAGACAGCCAAATAAAAATCAATAAAATGCTAGGAGTAAATCAACACCTTTCAAAAACAACTCTTAATGTAAAAGGATTAAATTCCCCAATCAAAAGACACAGACTTGCTGACTGGATTAAAAAGGAGGACCTAACCAAATGCAGCCTTCAAGAGACCCACCTCACCTATAAAGACTCACATTGACTAAGAGTGAAAGGATGGAAGAAGATTTACCATGCAAATAGAAATGAAAAACGAGCTGGAGTAGCTACTCTTATATCTGATAAAATAGACTTTAAATTAAAAACCATAAAAAGAGATAATGAGGGCCACTACATAATGATAAAAGGATTGATCCATCAAGAAGTCATAACAATCATAAATACATATGCACCCAATGTTGGAGCAGCCATATTTAGAAAACAAACTCGGACCTAAAGAAGGAAATAGACACTAATACCATAATAGCAGGGGACCTGAACACCCCACTGCCAATATTGGACAGATCATCTAGGCAAAGAATCAGCACAGAAACACAAGATGTAAACAACATTCTAGACCACTTGGACTTGGCAGATATGTATAGAACATTCTATCCTACAACCTTAGAACATTCATTCTTCTCATCGGCACAAGGATCATTCTCCAGGATAGATCACATGTTAGGTCACAATCAAGTCTCAACAAATTCAAAAAAATTGGAATTATCTCATGTGTTTTTTCAGACCAAAATGGATTAAAATTAGAAATCAATAACAAACAAAATTCTGGAAACTATACAAACAAATGGAAATTAAACAGCATTCTACTTAATGACATAGGGGTCCAAAAAGAAATCAAACAGAAAATTAAAAAATTTATTGAAACTAATGAAAACAATGATACATTATACCAAAACCTATGGGATACTGCAAAAGCAGTACTAAGGGGGAAATTTATCAGATATAAGAGTAGCTACTCCAGCTCGTTTTTCTTTTCTATTTGCATGCTAAATCTTCTTCCA
>NW_007732239.1:91354-92596 GCF_000696425.1 Galeopterus variegatus | reverse complement strand
CAAGGACCATATGATCATCTCTATAGATGCTGAAAAAGCATTTGATAAAATTCAGCACTCATTCATGACAAAGACCCTCTATAAGTTAGGTATAGATGGAAAGTATCTCAACATAATTAAAGCCATATATGAAAAACTCACTGCCAATATCATCCTGAATAGGGAAAAGCTGAGAGCTTTTCCTTTAAGAACAGGAACTAGACAAGGATGCCCACTCTCACCACTCCTATTCAACACAGTGTGGGAAGTACTAGCCAGAGCAAGCAGAGAAGAGAAGAAAATAAAGGGCATCCAGATTGGAAAAGATGAAGTCAAACTGTCCCTGTTTGCAGATGACATGATCCTATATATCAAACAGAGTAAAGCCTCTACAAAAAAATTCTTGGAGTTGATAAATGATTTCAGCAATGTTTCAGGACACAAAATCAACACACGAAAATCAGTAGCATTTCTATTCCTCAATAGTGAACATGTAGAAAGAGAAATCAATAAAGCTTGCCCATTTACAATAGCCACCGAGAAAATAAAATACTTAGGAATTGAGTTAACCAAGGATGTGAAAAAGCTCCACAATAACTACAAACCACTGCTGAGAGAAATTAAAGAGGACACAAGAAGATGGAAAGATATCCCATGCTCTTGGATTGGAAGAATCAACATTGTCAAAATGTCCATACTACCAAAAGTGATATACAAACTCAATACAATCCCCATCAAAATTCCAATGACATTTTTCTCAGAAATGGAAAAAAACTATCCAGACATTTATATGGAATATCGAAAGACCATGCCTAGCCAAAGCGATTCTGAGCATAAAAAATAAAGCTGGAGGCATAACACTACCTGACTTTAAACTATACTACAAAGCTATAGTAACCAAAACAGCATGGTCCTGGCATAAAAACAGACACACTGATCAATGGAATAGAATAGAGAATCCAGAAATCAACCCACACACCTACAGTCATCTGGTCTTTGACAAGGCACCAAGCGTATGCACTGGGGAAGAGAGTGCCTCTTCAGCAAATGGTGCTGGAATAACTGGATATCAATATGCAGGAGAATGAAACTAGACCCGTACCTCTCACAATATACTAAAATCAACTCAAAATGGATTAAAGAATTAATAAGCACTCTGAAATAATAAAACTTCTTAAAGAAAACATAGGAGAAACACTTCATGAAGTAGGACTGGGCACAGACTTCATGAATATGACCCCAAAAGCATGGGGTCATATTCAT
>NW_007732239.1:89653-90883 GCF_000696425.1 Galeopterus variegatus | reverse complement strand
AGTTAGGATGGCTAATATCCAAAAGACTGTGAATGATAAATGCTGACGAGGTTGCAGAGAAAAAGGAACTCTCACACATTGTTGGTGGGACTGCAAAATGGTGCAGCCTCTATGGAAAATGGTATAGAGCTTCCTCAAACAATTGCAGATAGATCTACCATATGACCCAGCTATCCCACTGCTGGGAATATACCCAGAGGAATGGAAGTCATCAAGTCGAAGGTATACCTGTTCTCCAATGTTCATTGCAGCACTATTTACAATAGACAAGAGTTGGAAGCAGCCCAAATGTCCATCATCAGATGAGTGGATACGGAAACTCTGGTATACCTACACAGTGGAATACTACTCTGCTATAAAAAATAATGAAATTCTACCATTTGCAACAACATGGATGGACCTACAGAGAATTATACTAAGTGAAACAAGTCAGGCACAGAAAGAGAAATATCACATGTTCTCACTTATTTGTGGGAGCTAAAGTGCATAAATAAATAAATAAATAATAAACAAACAAACAAACAAATTAACTGGGAGGGGGAGGGAAGAAGACACAACAATTACAGTTCCTTGAAGTTGATACGACAGGCAAACAGAAAGGAAATTGTTGGAAGGGAGGGTGAAGTTGATACGACAGGCAAACAGAAAGGAGATTGTTGGAAGGGAGGTGGTGCGGGAGGTGGGAGGGAGGTTTCGGTAATGGGTCACAATAATCAACCACATTGTACATTGACAAAATTAAATAAAATAATAATAATAATAATAATAAAATGGAACAATTGTAACAATATAGCGTAATAAAAGTTATGTAAAGGTGGTCTTATTGTATTATACTCACTCTTCCTATGATCTGCCAATGTGGTAACTGAGATGGCTACTAAGTGATTAATTGGTAGGTAGTATCTACAGTGTGGATACGCTGGACAAAGGAATGAGTCATGTCCCAGGTGGGATAGTGCAGGACAGTACAATATTTTGTCATGCTACTCAGAAAAGTGTGCAATTTAAAAGTTCTGAGTTATTTATTTCTGGAATTTTCCATTTAATATTTTTGACTCTGGTTGACTGTGGGTAACTGAAACCACGGAAAGCAAAACCACAGATAAGGGGAGACAACTGTGTTTGGATTTTTTTTTTTTTTTGTCCTTTTTGAGACCAGCCGCACCGCTCTCAGCCAGTGAGCACTGTGAGCGCACCGGTCATCCCTATATAGGATCCGAACCCGCGGCA
>NW_007732239.1:86716-88615 GCF_000696425.1 Galeopterus variegatus | reverse complement strand
TGTGGATTTGAGATACCATCTGGTGTTATATTCTTACTCTGATGTAGCTTTGCTCCTACCCTACCTTCTCTATGCTGTTACTGTCAAATATATTAAACTTCTCTATGTTGTAAACTAAATAATATAATGATATACATATTTTTATACAGTTTCTCTTTTAAATCAGTTTAGAGAAGAAAGTGAAATAAATATTCAATTATACTGTCTTTTTAATTTACCCATATAATTACCTTTAATAGCACTCTCTCTTTTTTCATGTGGATTCAATTATTCTCTGGTGTGATTTGCAACAGACAGCTTTTGTTTATTTGAAAATGTTTTCATTGTGCCTTCAGTTTTTAAAGACAATTTTGCTAGATTCTTGTTTGACAGCTTTTTTACTTTCAGCATTTTGAATATGTCATCACATTGCCTAATGACCTTCATTGCTTCTAATGAGAGGTCAACTGTTAATGTTTTTGAGGTTCCCTTGTAACTGATTAGTCATTTTTCTCTTGCTTTTTTTCAAGATTTTCTCTTTGTTTTTCAACATTTTGACTTGTCCAGGTGTGAATTTCTTTCTGTTTCTCCTATCTGGAGCTTATTGAGCTTCTCGGATGTGTAGATACATGCTTTTCATTAAATTTAGGAACTTTTCAGACATCCTTTTCCTTGAAAATTTTTTTCTGCTCCTTCTCTCTTTCCTTTCCTTTTGATACTCTTATTATGCATAAGTTGGCATGAAGAACTGTGTCCCAAATTTCTCTAAGGCACTGTTCATTATTCCTCATTTTTCTCTCTCTCTTTTTTGGGGGGTTACATAATCTCTATTGATCTATCTTCAAGTTCCTGCTTCTTCTGCTGGCTCAGATTTCCTGCTGAGTTCTTCTAGTCATCCTTTCATTTATCTTCTTGTACTTTTCAAGTCCAGAATTTCCATTGGGTACTTTTCACACAATTTCTCTTTTACTGATATTCCTACTTGATAAGACATTGTTATCACGCATTTTCTTTAAATCTTTAGACACATTCTCCTTTAGTTCATTGAACATATTTATAATGACAGCTTTGAAGTCATTGTCTGCTCAATCAACCATCTGGGTCCCTTCAAAGTAGTTTCTATTCCCTGACTTTTTTCTGTTTATGGGTGGGTCCATTTTGGGCTGAATTGTGTCCCCCTAAAATTCACATGTTACAGTCCTGACATTATTTGAATGTCCCCAAACTCATGGTGCAACTTAATCCCCAATATTGTGTTTGAAAGGTGGAACTTCTAGGAGGTAATTGGATTATGAGCACTAGACCCTCATGAATGTATTAATCTAACTGAGGAACAATCAGCTAATGGTTTATCAGGGAGGAGTCTGGTGGCTATATAAGGAGAGCAAGTGAGCATATTAACAAAAGCCCTTGTCCAGCCCTCATTGTGTGATACCCTGAGTTGCCATGGGACTCTGTAGAGAGTCCACACTAAGAAGAGGGCCCTGGAATTCCCAGACTCCAAAACTGTAAGAATTAAATTGTATTTCTTTATAAGTTTCCCAGTTTCAGGTATTCTGTTATAAGCAACAGAAAACAGACTAATGTAAGTCCTAACCCCAAGTACCTCAGATTGTGAATGTATTTGGAGTTAGGTCCTTTAAAGAGGTAATTAAGATAAAATGAGGTCATATGAGTGGGCCCTAATTCAATATGACTGATGTCCTAGGCACAGATACAGATAAAGAGAAGACCTTATGAAGATACCAAAGAGAGATGGCCATCTATATGTTAAGGAGAGAGGCCTCAAAAGAAACCAACCTTGCTGACATTTTGATCTTGGACTTCTAACATTCAGAATTTAGAGGAAATAAATTTCTGTTGTTTAAGCCACATAGTTTGTGGCACTTTATTATGACATCCTTAGCAAACTAATGGAGG
>NW_007732239.1:82814-86153 GCF_000696425.1 Galeopterus variegatus | reverse complement strand
GTTGTTTAAGCCACATAGTTTGTGGCACTTTATTATGACATCCTTAGCAAACTAATGGAGGTCACATTTTCCTCTTTCTTTGCATGTCTTGTAATTTTTGGTTGAAAACTGGACATTTTGCATAATATATTGTAGCAACTGATTGATCCTCCATCACTCCAATGGGTTGATGTTGTTTTTCCTGGTCATTTATTTATATGTTTAGTAACATGAAGTCTATTTCCCCCAAAGAATACAATCTCTTGTTTGTATCTTTTATCCTGGCTTCCTAGAGACTCCTCTGGGTCAACATAAACCACTTACTGATCATAGGTTGTGCTTAAGTTCCCTTGGCCAGTTATATTTCCACTCTTTACCATTAGATGTGTGTATGGCTTGCTGGCTGCTTTCACAGTTTAAATAGTTTTTCCACATTGGATTTTCCTTCTCCTATAACTCCTGAGAAAGTGTGGTCTTAGGTGTATACACAGACTTTCAAACTGTCAGGGATAGGTGTGATTTTCTGATAAGTCTACTTTCCTAGGAGTTGCCTCTGGGACAGAGTAGCTTATAGTTGAGCCAATTTTTGTGCTTAAGCCTCTAGTGCCAGTGAGGCTTCTGCCCTTTGTTGACTGACCCATGTGGCAAAAGGTTTAGGATGTCTGTCCACATCCTGCTCTTCTTGATTCTGGGTGAGTACAACCCAGCTCTGCACACAGCCTTCCTGGCCTTCATGATGATATGTAATCCCAGGAGGGCTCTTCTTGGCTGTCTCTTTCCAGTGTTCTGTCTGTTAAACTTCCAATTGCTCTGCCATTTTGCTTGTTGCTGCTTGTATCATGGAGCTATGAGTGCCTTCTTAATGGCTCTTTGCTAAGATGTTCATTGCTCTTGACATCATTAGGCATGGAATTCTCCATGCTCTGTTCCAAATAAATTAGCTCCCTTAAGCAGGGCTGTAGAATTCTTCATCCTTGAGACCTGCTTCTTCAACTTGCTTTTCAGCCTGGGCAAAATCTCTGTATCACTGTACAAGAGCTGGGGCAAGACACAGTAGCTCATTTTTCCCAGTGTGACCTCCTGCCCCACCAGCAGGTGCAAAGTGTGTGCGTGTATGGCTCCCGTCTTTTTGGCTTGCCTTTTCCCGTGTGGAAACTTGGCCTTAGAGGTGAGCTGAGGTGAAGGTGATAGGACCCCAATATTCTCAACTTGCTATGCCTGTGAAAGAGCTTCTGTCCTACAAAAGGGCATTAGAAGGAAGAAAGGAGTCTTGGACCTTTTCATCATACCTGCCTGGAATAGAACTTCTGTAAAATGGGGCTATTAGACATGAGCAACGCTGATAGCCCATCCATCCCAGGGTGAAACTATAGGCCCAGACTAGAAGCTGGGGGAAGATGAGCAGAGCACCATCTCCTTGGCTGCACCTGCCAGGATTCGATTTTCTCAGCCAGTTTCCCTAAGCTCGGGATGGGCAGCGGGCCTCACAGCTCAAATGCTACGGCCTCTTGCCTTAACGAGATTTAGTAGATTTTCTCATTTTCTTGAATGAGTAATTCTGTATTTGCTCTATTTCCTTAGGACAATTCTCTTTAAATGATTATTTTTTAAAAAACAATTTTCTCCAGATAAGTGGATGTTTGTAGGGGAGAGAAACTGAGGTGCCTCTCACTCTTCTCTGGAGTCATCTTTTTCTTTGATAATATAAATAATACCAATAATGACTCTTTCCTTTGGGTATATGTTTTTTCATAACAAAGACGATATCTTCTATTACATATATATATATATATATATATATATAGTTATATACTAATAACTTTATCTCACTATTTTAAATGATAGAGCCACCAATATTTAGTGCATTGTGGGACAGAGAAATGAACTAACACCCTCTGAAATCGGTTTGCATTTGAAGACACTTCATTGTTTCATGCACTATTGAAATGATAATAGCACTCTGTCCCATGGGAAAGTGGCTGGAATATTCTCAGCAACATGGAAGTGAGGGTGACAGCCTCAGGGTACACAGGTGGTCTTGGCAGAGCTAGGACTAGAATCCAGGATTCCCGACTTCCATCTCTCACTCTTTTCATTAGAAAAAGCACTCGTTTTTTTTTTTTTTTCGTGTCCGGCAATGGATCGCAACACTCAGTGTCGCGCCCGCACCAGACCAGGACCGGCAACGGGATCGCAACCCTCAGCGCTGCACCCGCACCTCACTCAGCCAGTGAGCGGGAACCGGTCTGTATGTGGGATCTGAACCCCCGGAGGGAGCGCCGCCGCGCTTCCCAAGCGGTGCACTGCAGCAGTGCGCCACCGGGCCGGCCCAGAAAAAGCACTCTTTAAAAAAAAAAATCTGTTTATTTTCTGTGTAGAGTAGTACCTTATCTATCCACAAAGATTTGGATCATTATTAATCTGGAAATTTTCCCTTTCCATATTTTAATTCAGTAACAATGTGATGAAACTTGTGCTTTTGATAAGATTTCCTATGAAATGAGTCATCATTTGGATATATAAACATTCTCACTGGTAAAATTACTTGACATATGCACCTATTCTTTATTTGATACAATGGCTGAATTTTAAGTATCTCTTTCAGGTAAAAAAAAAAAAGCCTTTGAAAATTAAAAAAAAAAACAACACAATTTTTTAACAGCAGAGGGGGCTGGATGAATTAATAAAAGAGAATGTGCATCATTTAACTGAAGGATTCTCTTCAACACAGTCACTATTTTGAAAATGAATATTTATCATGGCTGGAAACTAATGAAGATTCATTACAATGTTATTTATTAAGAGACCTTTAAAAACCATTCTTATTTGAAAAGCATGCATAAAATTAAGCTCTTAGTTGGTTCAGACATTGATGTTAGCCATCATTACAAAGAGCAGTGATCTGCTACTAAATATATCAGAGTGCTCAATTAAATTGTTACAGGTCATCAGATGGCATCACTGGTGGAAAGGCTGAAGTTAAAGCCTTCCTTGTGAAGGAAACAATCAGAAAACACGGGTTCTGTAGCTAATCCATGGCATGACAGAAAGCCAATATGAAAAGGTGAATCTCACATCACTCTTGGCTTTTCATCACCATTTGTCCACAGTTTAATCTTGATGTGAATCACTGAGACATAACTGGTAATCATAAAATCTGCAATGTCAGTAGAGCAGTGATAGACAGGTGGGAATGAGATCGGTGCTCAAAGCAGCAAAGGCTGTCTAAAGATTTCTCCTAGCAAGAAAAGAGATTAAAAAAATGGCAGAGTAACTGCCCACCTTTCCCACCAGTACTCCCGCCCACCTCCCCTTTCTCCCCCAAGGCAGGCCATAGAAACTAGAATCCCTCTTCCCCAA
>NW_007732239.1:74987-81441 GCF_000696425.1 Galeopterus variegatus | reverse complement strand
ATTTCTCCTAGCAAGAAAAGAGATTAAAAAAATGGCAGAGTAACTGCCCACCTTTCCCACCAGTACTCCCGCCCACCTCCCCTTTCTCCCCCAAGGCAGGCCATAGAAACTAGAATCCCTCTTCCCCAAGGTGGATAATAGAAATTAGAACCTCTCTTCCCCAAAGTCAAAATAGCAATATTACTCTATCCTTCCCCACCTTCTGTGTAGGAGCTGGCCATAAAGAAATGTTCTGACCTACCTTGTCTGCAAGTAGGTTATAAGACCCTCATTCCACAAGGGGTCCTGCCCTATTCCCAGGAGGAAAGAAGGCCACACAGAGAGGCCAGGAAGAATCTGAACACACAGACCTTGCTGGGTTTCACCCCTCAGTCCATCACCATTAGATCATTCCCTTTTTGTCCAATCCAGCTCTACAGGGCTGTTCACTCTTCATCGAATCTAAGCATAAGAGCAGACAGTTTTCCCTTGGGTGTTTGGGTCTTCATTTCTGAAGGCTTCCGTGTCATGGTGTCATGTAAAACCTTGATTAAATAAATCTGTTATGCTTTTCTCTTGTTAATCTGGCTTTCATTATGAGTGTCAGCTGTCACCCCCAGAAACTCTTCAGGAGGGGTATGTTCATTGGAAGAATTACTTAGGGTAGCCTTCCTCAGAAGGTTAGAGAGGGGTTCCCTGGAGTCCCTGAGTATAGCCTCCTTTTTGGGGGGAGGGGGAAGTTGAGTAGCCCTATTGTCTAGGGAAGGGGAAAACAGTGTGACTCTGTACTTTGAGGGCTTAAAAGGAAAGGTGGAACGGGTCTCAGGGAGGGAAGACCATTGCTTTGAGTTTCTGAGGTGATGGACATTGGAACCAGATCTCATTCCCTGCTTTTGGGGCCCACTAGGGCTCTGGAAGTTGGAAGCCAGTATCACACCTTTCTGCCCCTTTACCTCTTCCTTTGTTCTTTTCTTTTTTCCTCAGTTCCTTATTTCCTTCCTTCCTCCCTCCTTCCTTGTTTCTTTCCTTCCCTCCTCCCTCCCTTTCTTTCCCATCTTTCCCTCCCACCCTCTCTCCTTCTCTCCCGTTCTTTTCTTTCTTTTTTTCATTCAACAAATATTTACTGAGTGCTCACAACTGACTAGGCATTTTGTTAAATCCTGAGGATATAGCAGAGAACAGATAGACACAGTCCCCATGTCGAGCTCTTTTACTTGCCCGTAATCCTGCTGACTGGGCCAATTGTCGAGATAGGGTTGGGTCTGGAGCTCACAGACCCCTCAAGCCCATCGTCCAGAGTGGGTCAAAAACCCTTCACATGCCAGGCTGGGTCCCCAGACTCCTCACATGCCAGGCTGGGTCACCAGAACCCCTCACACGCAGGTCTATGAACTAGGTAACTGGCAAACAGGTCCTGGGAAGCTGTAGGTTCGAGAGCATGGCTGTGCGGGCAGACGCCCGAGGCAGATGCCAGCCAAGGTCGTGGCATGCTGTGCAGGCACACTAACTCCACCCACACACAACCTATCCACAAAGAATGTGCCATACCACCCCCAACCAAGGGCAGGCGACGGGGCCTAATCAAATTATTCCATTTTCCCAACAATCCACCCCTTCAGGGTCCCTTGCCATACAATCTATGTGTTCAGAAGCTTCCACACATTCCCATTCCAGAAGGAATGAATAGAAAGGAAAACAGGCCCCAAACAAATCTAAAACCCCAACAGGGAAAACGTTAAGCACACTGGGGCACCTGGACCCCTAAAGTGTTGGGCAACCTCGCTCCTACAGTTCCGTCAAGTGCAGCCCATTGAGCTTCCCTGGTGCCTGCAGCTTTTCTAGGCTGGTGCTGCACACTGCCAGCAGCCCCATGGTTCTGGGCTCCTGATGGCAGTCCCACCATCCTGGCTCCACCAGACATTTCCTTAGTGGGGGTTCTCTGTGGGGGCTCTAACCCCACTTTTCTGCTCCACATCGCTCCGTAGATGACCTCCACAGCTGCTCCACCCCTGCAGCAGGTCTCCGCCTGAGTCTCCTGGCTTTCTCATACACCTTCCGAAATCTAGGTGGAGGCTGCCATGCCTCCCCTGCTCTCACATACTGCTGGCCTGCAAACTTAACACAACGTGAATGCCACCAAGGTTTTCAGCTTTTGCTCTTTGGAGGTGCTGAGGCAGAATTGCTCGAGCCAGAGCGGCTGGGGCGCAGGGAGCAGTTTGCCGAGGGCAGCTGTGCCCCATGTCTGTTCTCTGGGACAACTGAGTACTTCTAGGCCTCAGGGTCTGTGATGGGTGAAGCACCCTTCCAGATTTCTCAAATACCTTTAGGGCTTTTCCTTCATTGTCTTGGCTCTTAGCATCTAGCTGCCCATCCCCGGCTCCTGAATTATTTGAATCAGCTCAGCTTACACCTGCTATTCACTAACAGTCTCAGGCAGTTCTGCAGTGTTCACCCACAGTGCAAACAACTGCATTCACTCAGTCACTCTTTTCTTGGGTTTATATGGCACCCATTGAGCCATCTGCTTTCTCGGGTTTTTATGGCACCTGGCCAGCCATCGGGTTTAAGTGGCACCCTCCGAGCCTTCTCTGGTTTAAGTAGCACCTGTCAAGCCATCTGCCTTCAGACAAATGCAACATGCATTTACTATATCATCTCCAGAGCATGTTACACCATCCACCCCTAGGTCCCATAGTCGCAGCAGCCAGGGGCTCACTCTGTTTCTGCTGCTTTACTGTCTCATTTTCTGATGCACAACAGGCCATGCCTTGAGATGCACGGTTTCCCCCAATTCATCACTGCGCTGGTCGTCTTCCCTGGTGTGAGAGGCAGGAGTGGCCAGTTGTTGCATGTCATTCTCCAGGATAATCATTCTTGCTTCTAACAATTCTGCTTTCTGCCGCAAATCTCAATCGGTTTGCAGCATAGTTAACAGCAGCCAGGCTCTGGTCAGCAGTAAAGTGGCCACCAGGCACCACGTGCTCAAGGACAGCCACATTTCCTCCCCTTCCCAAGGGGTTTTCTGCCATAGTGCCTGGTCTATGCTGCCTTGCAATACAGTGTGCAGCAACCAGATCCTGGTCAACAGGAAGGTGGCCATAGGGTAGAGCATATTCAAAAGTAGCCACATTTCCTCCTTCTTCTAAGGGCTTTCAGCTCCTATACCTGCTCAGGATCCTGTAGCAGACTATGCCAATTGCAGTGCTCTTTTGCCTACCTGTAATCCTGCTGACTGGGCCAATTGTCAAGCTAGGGCTGGGTCTCGAGCTCACAGACCCCTCAAGGCCATTATCCAGACTGGGTCATGAACCCTTTACTCACCAGGCTGGGTCCCCAGACCCCTCACATGCCAGGCTGGGTCACCAGACCCCTCACACACAGGTCTATAAGCTAGGTAACTGGCAAACATGTCCTTGGAAGCCTTAGGTTTGAGAGCATGGTTGCATTGGTGGATGCCCAAGGCAGACGCCAGCCAAGGTCGCGGTGCAGTGCAGGCGCACTAACTCCATCCACACACAACCTATCCACAAAGAATGTGTCACACTATCCCCAACCAGACGGGAAGGTGAGGCCTGATCAAATTATTCCATTTTCCCAACACCCTGCTATCAATATTCACATTCTAGAGGTGGCGGTTGGAGGAGGTGCACACCCACAGTTAACAAGTATATAAATACAGGGTGGGTTCAGGTTATGACAGCTGTTATGCAAGAAGGAGGTTAATGTGATAGAATGGGTCCGCAGCAGGGTGGGTGAGTTGGGGCAAGGACTAGGCCACTTCTGTTGGGACCCTTAGGGAAGGCTTTTGTGAAGACATACTCACACATCTGAGAACAGAGAGTGAGAAAGAACTGACTGGGAGGAGAATACCCCAGGCAGAGGAAACAGCAAGGGCAGGGTCGCTGAGATGGGAAAGGGTGTGGTGGAGTCAAGGTCAGAGAGAAAGGCACAGGAGGTAATGCTGGGGAAGTGGAATGGGCAAGAAGAGGCGGCAGCAATGATGATGGCCTGCGGTACTGAGAGCTCCCCATGTGTCAGCTCCCCAAGGAAACTAACATGTGTTATCTCATTCAATCCTCATAACAAACTGAGGAGGGAGGTGTTATTGTTAACTCCTTTTCATTTTTTTTTAAAGGTTCTCAAATATAAGTTCCTTTATAGAGTTTGGTGGTGATCATGGTGACAAAATCAAGGTGACAGGTTCCCGTACCAGCCAGCTCTTTGTCCTAATTCCCTATTCTAGCACTCTCAAGGGTCCCATCTGAGATGTACACAGTAACTGCAGCTGCATCTGAATGATTCATTTCTTGATCAATTCTGAACTCCCTGAAGCCCAGAGTGTTTAGTTTTCTTTTAAGCTTCCGAGAATACCTGTTGAGTAGGGAGTGGTATCTCAGTTTTACCAGCCTTTCTCTCCACTCAGGTAACAATGTCATTACTCCTCTCCTTTTGTAGGGCAAGTCCTTGCTGCCCTCCTGTAGGATCCTTTCTCTTCTGGCCTGCTATTGGGGTTGACCTTTCTATAGAGGGGAAGGGAATTTGGTGGCAGGGTTGAGAATCAAGCTACTAAGCAGGTTCTTTATCAACATTTCCTAGTTGGATTGAGAGGCTGCTGGGTCTTCTTGGGAATTTTTGTCAATGGGCACTGAAGAAAACGCCAGGGTCAAACTTGGTTTAGGCTCTTGTGAAGGGTCCATTGGCAGTGTAGTCACAGCATTAAGCTCTTCCGGGTTCTTTGGGGACATCGGAAAGTGATGTGGGACTCTTAAATTGCTACAAGATAGCCTGGAAAGAACTCTGTGGCCCAGGAAGAGCCTGAAAACCCAAATGCCAACAAACAGTGGTGAAAGAACTGACCTATTACCTTCTTCTTAAAGGTGAGAAAATGGAATCTCAAGACAGGTAAGCTAATTTGCCTAAATAATGCCAAAATTGGGATTTGAAGAAAGGCTGCCTGACTTCAGCATCTGTGTGCTTTACCCTATGCTTTGGTAATGGAGGGAATAAATCATCATATGAAAAACAGCAGACTAGAAAAGGGCTCTGTCGTTATCCAGAAATACTTACAGTATACCTCACTCCAGTGCTGATGTAACAGCAGCTCCACAGAGAAAGGTACATAGGCACAATGTTTGACTTTGGGGTATTTATAACCATAGCAAGACAAAGGTACATGGGTTATATTATGAGGGGAAAAATACTAACACAAAAAACAAATGAATGGTTAAAGTTTAAACATTACACGCAAGTCAAAACTTCAATAACAATTCTTTCCAGTCCTTAGCTAAGTCATTTTTCCATTTCAGACTGAAATCTTATTCTGCAATTCCCAAGAAAGGCTTTTAAAAAATTTTTTCATTCCTATTGTGTTTTATCTTTCTCCTTCCGAGGGGGTGATGCTGGAGAGATAAGGGAAGTTGCTGTTTGGGAACAGGTTGGAAACACGACGGCAAGGTCTGACTCCTGCTGGCCAGTCTCATTTTTATGTTTTTACACAGTTAGAACTTTCTGGACAAATTTTACTAAATTCTGGGACCTCAGATGAAAGGTAAATGGGCAAGTTAAATGATGATTGACTGGATAGTGAGAGATGATCCAGAGTGATTTACCTTCGTGGAGGTATATATACATACTCATTTCAGGGGGATAATGAGCCGCAGTACCAAGGGGACATCCCTGGATTGTAAAGCTGGAGACACTAGACTTATCTTCTCTCTGGAGAGATTTATTTGTATTCCTAAGGCTAAGGGTAAGAACCTGGGGTTCTAGAGCAAGAAAGAAGCAAAAGTTCCTCTCCCTCCTTTCAGGACGTGGGGAGAGGAATGGCCGTCCCTGTCCTACATAACCACTCAGGCTCATAGTTAGGGGATTTCCTGCCTTCAGTGGACACTGTGGCCTATAGGATGAAATTCGGCTCTCATTGCATTGCCTCAGGGGTAAGAATGGGGCAAAAGGAAACTGGAGTAGAAATTATCACATAAGTCATAACAATTAATCTGCTTTGCCTCAGAAATCTTGTGTTTGCATTCAAGGTAATATTAATAAATATAGATATTGAAAACTTCCACCTCTTTTTCCCTTATGGGCGTCTGTTGGCCAGATGGGAAGTGGGAGGCACCAACCTGTGCAGGTGGGTGGTGGCAGGGAGAGTGGGGTGAGGGGACACTTAGGGACAGGGAGCTCAGACTCTGGGCCAAGTTCTTTCCTGTATCCCAGCTGCGGGGAAGAGGAAAAGTGAATAAATTTGATGCTAAGTTCAGTGTAGGCAGGAGAAACTGTTTCCAGTGGGTAGAACGGGGGCAATACATACTATCAGGTCCATTAGTAGACCCTCAATAAATGTTTGCATAAGGAGGCACAGAAGAGGAGAGAGGAAGAAAGAAAGGGTCTAATAAAGTATATTTATTAGAAGATACTCAGAGGGCCGGCCCGGTGGCGCACTGGATAGTGCGCCGCTTGGGAAGCGCGGCGGCGC
>NW_007732239.1:56355-74469 GCF_000696425.1 Galeopterus variegatus | reverse complement strand
AAAAAAAAAAAAAAAAAAAAAAAAAAAAAAAAAAAAAAGATACTCAGAATGTGGGACAGAAAGAATGTTCCAGCAGGAACCTATCAAAAATGGCAAACTTAAATAATGCTTACCTAATATCACCAAATGACCCTAAATGCTCAAGGAGGCAGAGCAATGAGAAATGCCGATAGGAATTTCACAAAGGAAGTAACCAGAGCCGCTGACTAAACATATTACCACCTAAGAGTTCTGGAAACTAAGATGGAAACTTGTTAGCAATTCTTCTGTGAATACAAAAAGTGAGGGCCATCCTTTCTTTTCCTCAGTGTCTTCATCTAAACTCAGCTTATCACAGAGATTTTGGGCAAAATCCCAACAGAAGACTGTTTACAAGGTAGATTTCTGATAACAATATGTGGGTTGATTTGGCCCCTGAAGGGGTTAAAATCCCCTCTTCTGGCATATTGACTATGTAAGTTAAGGATACTTGAAAAACAGCAGGAGCAAAAAGATCACTCTGACCTTAGCGCTGTTCCTTAAAATCAGAAGATGAAATTCCCATGTGGAAGATGCCCTCCCTATACTAGAAAGAAAGCAACATTCTTATCACCAGGGACGGGGCCAGACCAGGGAAATTCCATACAGACCTTGTTAACGTAACTCATCCTTTAAGTCACCCCACATAATTTGGTTGTTTTCTTCACAACTTACTACTCTGTCCCGTTCAGTATGTAAGTCTCTGACTCTGTTTCTTTGGGTCTTCATTTCTTTAGGAGGGCCCCTGTGCCATGTAAAATGTGTATTATGCTGTTCTCCCTTAATCCATGTCATGTTGACTTAATTCTCTGACCCAGCCAGGACCATACAAAGAAGGAGGTGGGATTTTTCCACCTCCATACCCCGAAACAAATACTATCAGAATGTAATATTATTGGGAAATATTACACATCCTCCTGTCTCTAAAAGTAGACATATCTCCCACCAACTATAAATATCTTAGAATACTGAACTCTGGTGTGGTTGAAGAAAGATCATCTTGGCATTCTGGGCCCCAGATATAGAAACATAACAGGAGACCTGGGCCTCTGGCTCATAGGCACAGAACAGCTCTCGACCCAGACAGGGCCTGGGCCTTGGCTGATGCCATCAGCTCATTTTGAAACAATGGTCTTGAATTTTCAGAAACCCTTCACTATAAAATGTTTTGCTATCTCATTAATCACCATTAAAGATGTTACAGGTGATTCATTCAATACTTTACGTTTTCCTATTAAGGAAGAAGGTTTAGTGCTTGGCTTCTCTCAAGGGTTCAGAGTTCACGAGATCACATTATCTTGATATGAATTATTTCCCATCCTGAAACAGAGAAAGGCCATGCATCTGTCCCAGGATGTTAGCCATTGTCAACAGCAGTAGAAACTTTAACGAACCCCCCTAAAGACCACCCACCAGCCTCCGGGGTTAAAGAGCAAGACAGGAGTACACTGGAATCAGGTCCCAGAACATGTGGTCTATCAGGTTGGTGGTCAAATGTCATGGCTTAAGTACAACAATGGCCAGTGAAGGCTAGTGATAGAGCTGGATGTAGCCTGGAGCTCAGCATAGGGAAGCAAAGCAAAGGGTCAGTTACTGCAGGCTCAGCACAGAGAAACCCAAGTTTGAGGATTCCTTCATTCACTCAGGAAACATCTAAAAAGCACATACTAGTACCAGGCATTATGCTGGGAACTGGGAGGCACACAGGCTAGTGTGTGTGACAGATACGCAAATGGGTTATTACAATATACATAAGTGCACTTGTTTGAAATAGGCACGGCCCATCATGAGAACCCAGTGAAAGGGTGTCTAGCCCAGCCTGGCAGTGGGGGGGTAGGGTCCAGGGGGAGACCAGCGAAGGCTTCACAGACAATGGATGCCTGAGCTGAGTCATAATAGAGGCACAACAATTCACCAGACAAAGGAAAGGAGCACTGCAGTTACTGGGGCTCAGTTGTGTGGCTATGGGTCGCAGAGACCCAAGGAATACTAGCAAAAACAGGCGCAGTGTCTAGCTGTGTAGACATAGGGCTAGAATAGTGGAGACTCAGGGGCAGGTCTACACAGATCACAGTCAGGTCAAGGGAGTGTGGTAACCCCAGGAAGGCTGAGCTGTGGACTCGAACAAATAAAATCAAGGAAAGAGGACACAGGACATGAATTCTGATCACAGGGAACACTAAGGGACATTGAAGAAAGGAGATCGAAATTGACAAAACAGTGAGACTAGATGCAGATTTACTTATTTCTTGACCAAAGGTTTACTGGAGCTTTATGTCTTGGTCTGGGGCCAAGAACTTGTCCCAAAGTCATAGCATGGAGCTGGGTCCACAGGTGGATGTGACAAACCTCCACAGGGCCAGAGTGACTGGAGCCACAAGACAGGAGCCACAGAGAGCAAGGGACAGGCATCAGAGAACAAGGAAATAAGGGCACAAGCTGGATCGGTGAGACCTGATGAGTGAGGCAGTTTTCTGACCTAGTTCAGGCTTTCTCTCTAGTTTCCTGTGTGTCAGGAATCAATCCCTGCACAGCTGGTCTTGGCTCCCAGACAGAAGCTTGTAATTTGAAGCACCTGGTCAAGATAGTGTGCTCAGAGCAGGGACGCAGCTGTAGCTTTTTGTAAGTGAAGCCTCTCATGGGTGGGATATCACATTAAAAAATAAATAAAAGCTAATGCAAAGATACAGCAGATCTCTCTACCATTATTAAAGACTTTGTCTCTGAGCTGACTTTGTCCTACTCTTAAGTGCAGAGATAGCAATGGAAATCTCAGCAGTGCACCAACCCATTTGCTCACGATTATAAAGGGACAACTTCTATATCACATCCCTCAGTAAAATACAAAGCTCATTATGATCCAGCCCAGGGTTAACTTGTTAAGTACCATGCACAAATGCATAGCTTAAGATACTTATACAGCACATTTTTAAACATCTCTATACTTGGATTATATAGTTGTCCAAATGGAGTATACGTATGTATGTGTGTTGCATATACACACATATAAATATATAAAAATCTATATATGTATATATATATATTAACTACACATTTATAGTTCTAAAAAAATGAGGGTGTCTTTCTTCTTAGGAGATCCTTTTAGGGACATACAGATGCCTAACATCGTGAAATGGCTTTTCCATTGACCTTCCACAAATCTGTCACGCAGCCTCACGGTGGCTACCCCATCACTCTGACAGTGGTTACATATGGCACTGGAAGATTTCTTTATTTTTAAACTACAGGAACCCAAATACATAGATATCAAAGACACTTTTCAAAGGCAACTTCTGAAAAGGATGAACCATCTTCATACAGCTGTCCGAGATTAATAAACCTTTTTCTCTCAAGGGAAATGGGAACGTCCTCCAGGACATAGCAAAAGGTCGCCTGACAGCATCTCCAGAAGATGCCTTTCCGTCTCCTCATTTTCTGGTACGTTTATAGCAGTAGCCTTTCAGTTCTACCTTAAAGACACGGATTTGCACAATAATATCTTGTATTCCTAGTCATTTGGCCCAGAATACTTGTAAGAGTTGAAATTTCCAAGAATAATTATATCATTTCAGAAAAGAAACCAGGAGCCAGGTGACAATTCTGATTGCCAGTGGGAGCTGCCACGCATCCTCCAGGTTATTCAGAAGCCACGCTCCCACCCATACGCTCTTCACAAAGTAGGCTGTGGTACCATAGAGCTGAGAAAACAGATTAGCAGCCAATGATACCTTTTCAAAAGAATCAATATTTTCCAAAAGGAAAAAAAAAACTCTTTGATCTCTTTTTTTCCAATATATGAGGGTGTTGACTACTGACATCCTTCTTGAAATCATTAGTCAAATTTTACTGCAAAAACGGAGGGTTCGGAAGTGCAACAGGGAAAAGAGAGCAGGAGAGAACAGAGAGGAAAAGGACGCAAAGGAGGTAACCAAATTCAGAGGAATGAGAGCAGAAGAATATATTTGGAAGCATTCATTTCGTTGACTCATCGATGAAACAAAAAATGTCAATTGACTTCAGAGAGCAAAATTAGGACTACCACACTGCTGTACTCACTAGCAATTGACTGGATAATAATTTTTCAGAATAAAATATATTACCTGAAAAACATAAAAACATAATGGAACATAATTGTGAGGATCACATTTCTGCTACAAAATAGGAAAATGAATATTAAAATACTATTTTATTGTTTATTTCTCTTCTAATGTAGTAGTGATTTATGACCTTAGAAAATAAGACCTGAAAGAGAGATTTTAGAGATATCTATCCCAGGTATGGCACAAGCCGTATTAAGCTTTCATATGTAATTTCTTGGCTTATTCAATGAACTTAAATCATACAATCACTGTGAAAAGAAATGCATATAGAAGATTCATTTTATATGGTTCAAGACTCTAGAGAATAGGTTCATGTGTCAGAAGAAATCACTGAACACAACAGTCTACTGCAAGACTGATGTTTTTCAAAAACAGTTTTGAGCTTGAGATAAAACTTATTTTTTTTTATTTTTATTTTTTTATTTTTATTTTTTTTGGTCTTTTGTCTTTTTCCGTGTCCGGCAACGGATCGCAACCCTCAGTGTCGCCCCCGTACCAGACAGGGGACCGGCAACAGGATCGCAACCCTCAGTGTCGCCCACGTACTGGACCGGGACCGGCAACGGGATCGCAACCCTCGGTGTTGCTCCCGCGCCTCGCTCAGGCAGTGAGCGGGAACCGGTCTGTATGTGGGATCTGAACCCTCGGCGGGAGCGCGGCCGCGCTTCCCAAGCGGCGCACTATAGCAGTGCGCCACCGGGCCGGCCCTGATAAACCTTATTTTTTTTTTTATTTTTATTTTTTTTTATTTATTTTTTTTTTTTGTCTTTTTTTCCGTGTCCGGCAACGGATCGCAACCCTCAGTGTTGCCCCCTAATGAGACCTTTTCTTCCTTTGTTAGCTACATAATATTTTCCCTCAAGAACACCACTAAGTTCAGTAACAGCATTCTCTGTCACTAGAGGCAATTATGCATCTCCTGCAACTGCTGATTTCACACGTGAAAATATGATTATACCACTTATCATCTCTATGTCACTCTCTTTTCTAAATGCTTTACAATCTGCTTGTGTTATTCCAGTGAGTGGAAGAGAGAGCCCCCCAGGACACAGGAAGGCATGATCGATGAGGACACCTACAAAGGCTGAGTCCTTACAATGGTAAGTGAGTCCTTAAAAAGTACTACTGGCATGGAGACACAGGAAAACAGAGCATGAACTCAGCAAAGATCCAAGTTCATTCACAAAACCTCTGAGGCCAGGCCACATGTACAAAATGCAGGAGCAAATATATGCCCAAGGTCACAGTCAATGACAGCAACAAATGCAAGATTTCCTGACTTTCAATATGACGTTCTGGGCCACTGAAGATAATGGGACTTTACTGACCCAAACTGAATTGCTAACTGCTGGGAAACACTAAAAATTAGGGTTTTCTTGCTTGTCTGTTTTAACTTACAGTCTTCCCAAAATGACTGCAAATTTTCCGTCTAAAGGTCGTGCTCAGTATTCTAGAATAAATTAAGAGTAAATTCATAACAGTCAAAGAGGCTAAAGAGTCAACAGAAGTTTTTTAAAAAAATTTTTGGCTTGGTAAAGGAGGGAGAATTTGCAGTCAAAGGAAGAGGAGTTTGCAGTCAAAGGCCATCTTTAAACACAATTGTGTTATCCAAATTTAATTAACAAAATCACAATAGAAGGGTTACAGAAACATGACAGCTGACTTAGTGCTCATTGCATGCAGCACAAGAAAATAAAGATGTCTCTTCAATAAGTTCCACAGAAAGAAAAACTAACGCTTTCCCCCCTGTTGATCTTTCCAGCTGTTCTTGAAGTTCTCCGTACTCTAAAAAATTTTTCTCAGTTATACACACAGATGACTATCCCCTATTCCCCAAATTTTGTGAATGAGTAAATTGCAGAGGCTCTGCTGATACAAATACATCCACATCACCTGGAGTGAAGAAGGAAAGGGACACATAAATACAGAAAGTACCTGTAATAATGCTTATTCAGTAAGTGATAGATTAGTAAATAAATGCATAACTGGCATCAGAAAAATTGGGTGAAAATCCCCATGACGTTTGAATGTGCATTATTATCTCTTACCATTTCAATACTTATGAGTTCAGCACATTCATTTATTTGATATTTATTTATTGAGCACCTACTATATTAGAAACTAGAAAAACAGTGGTGAACAGGACAGATTCAGTCCTTGCCCCTGTGAGGTTCACATTCTGGTAGAGAGGGCAGATACCATCACTCCAGCATGTGCACACACAGGACACGAATGTGACGATGAGATTGCTGCACACCGTGGTGTCAGGAACGTCATAGAAAAGGAGCTGTGGGAGACATTATAGGCCAAGGGAGGCCACTCCGAGAAGATGACATTTCAGCAAAGACCTAAAGGAGGACATAGGAGACAGGAAAAAGAACAGTGAGTGTGTGGACAGGAGTGGCAAGAAGCTGGCCTTTTGCAAAAAGGAAATCACCCACCCTGGTTGGTGAGGAGGGAGCCAGAGGGAGGGATGCTGGGAAAGGGTGGCAAGGGGCAGAGGCCACACAGAGAAGGAATTACTGAAGAAGGGACTATCTGCATCTAATTCTATTAAAAAAACCCAGAGTCATAAACATATGTGACACTAACAAATAATGTCTTCAGTGATCCAAATCAGCATCACTGTGTCTTTTTTCAGAAATATATTATGCAACTATGTCATCTGTATCCTAGGGCAACTGCAGATATTCAGACTTTCCACAGAAAAAAACAAAAAGCATTATTGTCCCCAGTTTGCCAGCTTCAGGAAGAGGCATGTGTGTGCAAGCATGCGGGGTGGGGGGCGGGGGAGAAGGAAACAGAGAGAGGACAATTATTTTCTAACATGATGAGAAGAAAGTCAAACCATGCGTGGGCTCTTTGTTCTCCTGTCATTCAGGCCACCAAATCACTTTATTCCCCATGACGAGTGGAATAAGAAATATGGTGATTTAAAAATAAAACATATGAAGAGCTGCAATACTGTAGGGCACAGGCTGGCAAGCTGTTTCTCAAAGGGCCAAATAGTAATATTTTAGGCTTTGTGGAATACACTTTCCCTGCCACCACTACCCATTTCTGCCTTTCCAGTACAAAGGCAGCCACTGACAGTACATAAAGAACAGGTGTGGCTGTGCCCAATAAAGTTTTATTTATGCTAACACGAGATGGGCCGGATTTGGCCCATGGGATGAAGTTTGCTACCCCTGCTTTAGAAGATTAGGGGCAATGAAAAGTAACAGCTCAAAGAACAGCCCCAAAATATCAAGCAGATTCCTAAAATGTAGACATGAGGAAGAGCCAGGAAAGGCTGACAAGATACCCTGCTGATTGGATTGGCTAGATGTCCTAATATTTTATAGCCATAGGAACAAAGTGATGTGATAGTGTGAAAGAATCCAAAACTGTTTGTACTGACTGTATGCAAATAGCAGAGGAACACTCGTCAAAGGTCTTATTTTCTAAAATGTTGTGCGAATGCTTCTGGCATGAGGTAGGAAATTCGCACAGATGATTCTGAAGTTTCCATCCAACTCTAAAATTCTAAGATTCCAAAATTTAAATTATAATACAATTACTAATATCTGGCAGAATTTCAAAAGCGGTTGAAATGGTGTTTTATGGCTTCTTTTTCCTGGCTTAACATTTTTGCAAATTCTAGAATGCTAATTCCTAAAGCTTGGCAGCTCAAACAATAATCAACTATTTCCTAGTCACTTTGCAATTGCTTTCTTTTGAGGATGAATCAGTACAGCATATAAAATCTGAAAATGTAAAACTGATGCTTTGAAGAACTCATTTTTTTTCCGCTGAAATGATCCAATTGCTACTAAACCATATATCTACTTTTATATATTCATCAGTGAATGCCCTGACTAATCACTCCTATGATATAATCATTGAGTAAACATTGAGCCATCTAGTAGAGCCTAAAATTGTGCCTGATATGTACTATGGTATAAAAATGCTTATTAGTTGAGCGAATGAACATAAACTCTAAGCTTTGGTGCCTGGGAACAAATTCCAGCTCTGTCACTTACTAGCTGTGTGACTTTGGGGGAAATTAATCTTTCTGCACCTTCCCTGCTCATTGATAAAATGGGGATAAAATAATACCCATGCTATAGGGTATTACAAAATGAGATATTACCTGTAAAGTACATGGCATAGCACCTGTTACATAGTCAAATTTCAAGAAAAGTTGATAACCTTATTTCTATCTCTGCTTTCATTCTACCAGGTACAGTAGTTATATAGCATATAAGCATCATATCATTCTAGGGTAGAAATGGTCTCGAGAGCCTGGTGTCCTACTGATTTCTGGAAAAACAGCATCCATTTAAAATTCCACTCTAGTATCTCGTGTTCAACATGAAAAGAAGAAAACAACATAAAATAAAACCTGTTAAGATAAATAAATCAGGTACTTGTACTTGCTGGGTATTATGAGGGCTACAAAAGCGTGAAAGTCATAATTCTTGCTATTCATGATTCTTAAATCTTTAAAATAAAATAAAATATATAAAAAGATAAGGTAATTAATGTACTCTTCACACATTTATTGGGCATTTACTAAGTGACAGGCATTGGTATTGCAAAGATGTTTCTAATACATCCAGAAAGGCAAGTCACATCAATGCTGTGAGCCTTACTTTCCTCATCTTTGAAGTGGGATAGAAACACCTCAACAAGATTTTGTGAGAATCAAATGAGACTCACTGCACCATGACCTGTGACATGACAGCTCACAGCCCCTTAAGTGCTGTGACTGGAGGCTGCAAGAGGTGGAGGAGGGAGGGACTCAGTCCTCCTCTAGGAAGGTGGCAATGCAGGAGCGTCTTGAAAGAGGTTGTAGGCAGAGAAATTCAGAGGACATAAATCACATGCAGAGGACAACACATGCCAAGGCAAGGGCTAATGACAGGGCTCACGAGGGCGAGAGGTTACCGCCCCACTCAGGAGGCACAAAGATCTCCCCGGATTCAAATCCTTCTAATCCATGCACGCTTTGCCTATCAGAAGGTTTGAGTAAGATAATACCTGAGCATGTGTCTCCCCAGCCCTTGCTTTAAAATCTTGAATACATTCTTGCCCATCAGTTGAAATTAATGGAATCTTTCACAATTTGATTGTAGTTTTCCCAGTTTTATCTCCTGGAGTCTGATCACTATGGTCTCTTCTATACACGGCCACAGAGGTACTACCATTGGTGAAGGGCTCAGGTTTTGGAGTTAGACATCTGACTTTTCTACTTAGTTGCTGTGACCTTGGGCAAATTATTCAAATACTCTAAAGATTAATTTTATCATATGCAAAGTAGGAATAATAATAGCACGTGCTGTTTAAAATTGGTTATAGGAATTAAATGAAATAGCATGCTTAGCATAGTTACTGGTACATAAGGACTCAGCAAACACTAACTACTAAAAATATGTCAGAAACGGTATTTTGGGGAGTTTAATCTAAGGATGGCTCACAAAATGCAATTGTGGAATGAAGTTAGTGCAAGGTGCAAATGTTCGTAGGGACGCCACTGCAGCAGCTGGGGGGCCAGGCAGTGGCGGTCTAGCCCACCTGGACCAGTGGTGGTTGGCCAAAAGAGCTTAGGAAGGGAGGGATTTGAGAGGATCAGGAAAGAACAGCCAAAACCTAGTGATAGGCTGGACGACTAGGCGGGAATAAAGTGAGGGAAGAGTCAAAGATGACCCCAAGATTTTGACATTGAGATAATGGTGGTACTATTTTAAAAAATCGAGAAGTCAGATGAGATGAAATGCCTGCATTTATAATTTCACAACCTATAACTATACAAACTTTTTGGATAGATGCCCTATTTGAAAGATAAAAATTTCTAAGTTTAAAATTATGACATGAACATGTTAATCAAATTTCCCAGACTGAATCTGACGCTATCCTTTCAGCCTTCATGCCAAAAAGCACTCCTGTTCTCATGTCTCTTTGCATCCTTCCCAGCTAATTTCTTCTTCTCCTGCACCCTAAATAAGGACTTTCCTTGGAGTTTAAGCCATAATCCTGCTCTTTTTCTGTTAACTGTCCCTCTGGGGTGGGAGGTTGGGGGCTAGGTTCATTTCACTCTTAAAATCCTATTGGAACTCAAGCCTCAGTTCTGCCCAAGGCACTTTCCCCCTTTTATAACTATGCAAAATATTCCATACCTAGAAATAAGTTTGAGCGAAAAATCTTGATAATAAAAATATCAGGAAAGAAGCAGTCATTTTAAGGTCAAGGATAAGATAAATTATTCAAGCTTTTAATATCAATGCATATGCCATTTACTAGTAATTTTTAAAAAATAAAAATGGATCAAAATGTGTGAAATCTTCCTTGTATCCCTCATGAAATTTTTATGTGTAACATTTAGAGTTTTTTGATGTCCCCCAAAGATGAAAATACATGCCCTGTTAAGCCCCACTATATTTCAGGTTGAAACATTTGAGTTTCTTATCACTTGAGAACCAGGAAGCCTTTGGTGAGGAAAGCTGCCTTGCCAGGGAATGAATTTTTCCCCTAGGGGACATAATTAGAGAGGGAAATACCCCTGAGAGCGTGTGTGTGCATGTGCCAAAGGAAACCTGTTGTATTTGTCAACACATATGGTACCTTCATGGAGACACTCTACAGTGTATCTTCCATGGATGTATTTAGCTTCAACACCAACACCACTAACAACAAAATGCAACAACAAAACTAAACCTTCCATGGGAATTGAATAGGGTGGCCAGAATCCAAAACACATTAGAAAACATCAGCAGAGAGTGATGCTTGGTCTCTAAACCCTCTCTGACTGTAACCAGATGACTAACTGGGCATTAAAATATTAGATTTTTAATACGAAACTTAGTAAATCAATCGCCTCAAACATCTGTCACTTCCTTGTGTTAGGAACATTCAACATCAGATGACTAACTGGGCATTAAAATATTAGATTTTTAATACGATACTTAGTAAATCAATCGCCTCAAACATCTGTCACTTCCTTGTGTTAGGAACATTCAACATCATCTTGACTAGCTATTCAAAGACACACAGTGGGGCCGGCCCGGTAGCGCACTGCTACAGTGTGCCGCTTGGGAGCGTGGTGGCGCTCCCGCCGAGGGTTCGAATCCCACATACAGACCGGCCGCTCACTGGCTGAGCGAGGTGCGGACGCAACACCAAGGGTTGCGATCCCGTTGCCGGTCCGGTCCGGTCCAGGCGTGACACTGAGGGTTGCGATCCGCTGCCAGTCACGAAAAAAGACAAAAAGGAGAAAAAAAAAAAAAAAAAGACACACAGTACTTTGTTGTCAACAGTAGTCTCCCTATGTCACTATGGAACACTAGATCCCATTCTTCCTATCTCTCTAATATTTTGTATCCACTGACTGCCCTCTCCCCATCCTCTCCTTCTGCTTCCCCCCACCAGTCTCTAGTAACCACTATTCTACTTTCTACTTCTACAATATCAACTTTTTTAGCTTCCACGTATGAGTGAGAACATGTGGTATTTCTCTCTGTGTCTGGCTCACTTCACTTGACATAATTTTCTCAAGATCATCCATGTTGCTGCAAATGGCAGAAGTTCATTCTTTGTTATGGCTGAGTAGTATTCCATTGTGTATACATACCGCATTTTCTTTATCCAAGTATCCATAGAAGGACATTTAGGTTGGTTTCAACTCTTGGCTATTCTGAACAGAGCCACAATAAACATGGGAGTGCAGGTGTCCCTTTGACAGGTTGATTTCCATTCCTTTAGATATCTACCCAATAGTGGGATTGTTAGATCATATGGTAGTTCTATCTGCATTTGTATGAGAAATCTCCATACTGTTTTCTATAGTGTCTGTACTAATTTACATTCGCATCAACAAGGTATAAAAGTAGACCTTAAATAAGTAAGATATTTTAAGTGAAAATTTTTCTAGCACATGAGAAGAAGACAGCAAGAACAAAATAAACCCAGCTAACATGCCTTTCTTTCTTTTATTTTTTTCCTGTCAAGCTGCATCTTTTCACTACATAGTAAAATGTCCTTGGATATTCTTACCATGTAAACAAATGCTCAAAAATGTGAGTTGTAATAATAAACTCTACTAAACTCTATTTTACAAAAAAATTATTCTATAATACAAAAACAGCCTTTATGTTTTTTTTCAGAGAGTATTTAATAGGCCATTTCATAAAAAATGCCAATATCAGTAATAATTGTCTATGTAGAAATAACTATGTGAAGAACTGGGTTGTCCAAGTAAATAATATCAGTACCACCCCCCAATACACACACTACACACACACACACACACACACACACACACAAGGGTACTTCAAAAAGTCCATGGAAAGAGTCATATTATCGTTTACTACTATTTTCCATGAGCTTTTTAAAGTACCCTCATGTGCATGTGTGTGTGTGTTGTGTGTGTGTGTGTGTGTGTGTGTGTGTATCATACGGCTTGAGACTGCCTCATCAGTATGATTTTTCATCTTGATGGTGATATGTCTCTGAGACATGACAAATAAAAACAACATTCCACAATTAGATTTTATTTATCTTACAGATGTCTGAAATAATCAAGATACTCAAATAGCACTAGCAGTTCTCAGCTCCTAAATTATTTCTGACATAAAAAATATAGAACAGTAAAATAATAAGATTTATCTCAGAAGGTACTAACTTGCAGAGGACTTATAGAATATTAAAGTAGAAAAAAAAAGCCAACAGGATTATATTCTCTGCTAAGTCTGATGAAATGTTCCACCAAAACGTTACAGATCTAGTCCTATGAAGTGGGCAGTTCTGAATTTCTGCTGACAAAGTATGGGGGTAAACCAATATGAAAGTGATGATTCCACCTCAAAAACATAAAACAGCACAGAAAAAATTCAATATATACATAAATCCTATAGTAAATGAATATTCTGCTGACCAAAATTTGATTTCTTTTGCCACTGGGTATAAGGCTGAATTGGCCAAATTTGCTATGGAAATAATTTGTTACAGAACAAAAAAGAAAAAAAAGAAGGAATGACTTTGGACATATAGAATTAAATAAAAATCAAGAGCATATGAACATTTATTCATTTATTTATTCATTTTGCATTATTATGCCTTGAAGAATCTTTATTTTAGTTTCTGCCCAGGCTTTGGCTAGATTACAAGACAGAAGACAGAACACAGTTTGCAAACTTCATGCTTGACAGTAAAGTAGTCAGTTGATGAGAAGGGCTCAGCTTGCTATGTGTCATCATTAGCAATGTATAGGACCACAGATAACCTGTCTAGATGAACAGTATGTTGAATTTTCCCATTAGCCTTTCAAGTCTCAGGACTAAATCATGGATACATTTCTAAACTGTGTTTATCTTTTAGCGTACCAAATAAATATTTCTTAGCCTTGTAAAATTATGTTGGAGAAGAAGAATGTAATCTCCATTAACCTCTAAAACCTAAGTTGGGACTGTGCTCAGCTTTGAGTTCTGTTCGCTCTCTAGAACTATATGAGGGTACTTCAAAAAGTTCATGGAAAGATTCATGTTATCTTTTGATTCTACTTTTCCATGAAGTTTTTGAAGTACCCTCATAAATGATCAGATCCTACCAAGTGCTGGAATTTTTTATACATTATCTCCGGTCTTTAAAGCAACCTTAGAGATAATAACACTGCCCCCATTTTACAGATGACGATACTCAAGTACCTAGGGTGGTTTGGTATTTTTTTATACATTATCTCCAGTCTTTAAAGCAACCTTACAGATAATAACACTGCCCCCATTTTACAGATGACGATACTCAAGTACCTAGGGTGGTTTGGTATATTCTTCAAGTTCACATAGTTTATAAGTGAAAGAACTGGGGTTTGAACTCAAATCTTTCTGTATCCAAAACCCTGCCCTTTCAACTCGACCTTCAAGTATGAGTATGTGCTGCTAGCTCACTGATTGACTCATATTTTTGTGCATGACTTTTTCATGTGATCTGCACCTGAGACTGCAAGAGAAGGCACTGGAATGAATCTTAGAGGTTATTTATCCTAAATCCTGCTTTTATAACTGAGGTAGCTGAGGCCTAGTGACTCAGCCAAAGATGTACATCAAGGTAATAACAAAGTTGGAAATAGGACTTTTAAGCTTAATTAATACTTAAGTTTTAATATAGCATTCCATAAGATAAAATGAAAATATTAATTTTCTAGTGCTAAAGTGAATTATGAAATAAATTTTTAAAATTTCAAGCATTCATGTTGTCATTCATTATTATTATTTATGCTAATGTATAATTATAGTTTTTTTCATGGGTGCATTTTGAAGTTGACTCCACTACAGAATACATAACAGAAAAAATAAGTGGGAACTTGGTTTAAAAACATACAGAATTAATTTCACACTGAGCTCTAAAAGTAGGCATTGAGCCCACTTTCTGGAATAAATCAAAGAGTAGGCAGAAAACAGACAGCAGGACCAGTTATTTTAACAAGAAAAGTAGGATAAATTTACCAACCCAATCACGGGATGATGTATGCAGATAAAAGATGCAAAAAGAAAATGTGCAACACTGAAGCATGAACACATTTGAATGCAAGAAAGCAAAAAACCAGAAAGCCCAATTGTCCTGAAAGTGAATAAACATTCAAATTATGCTGCAGCTGCAAAATTTAAACTCAAGGAAGAGACATTTGCAAAGGAATTTATTAAATAGATGTGATTTCCTGGTTTCACATACCCATTGGCTCTTTTAGAAAGTAAAATGTACAATTTGTCTTGATATAAATGACATTTCCTCCCGTTACATTCAATCAAAGAGCAAACAGTCTTTTGTGAAAGACTCTGCTTATTAAAGAGCACATACTATTGATACCCAGATGCTTAGGCTTTGAATACATAGAGTTATTCCACCTAATAAAATATCTTACATATTGAGTATGGTCTCCTATAACAAGGAAGCTTCCATGCAAAGGAAATCAGTTTTTCCCTATGGTACATGCCAGAGAAGTTTCTTTGGAAGAAGTTAAATTTTTTGCTGAAACCAATCCTTAGTTTCCAAACCTGTCCATCTGTTCTTCCCTCCTTTTATTCAACTATCCATCCATCCATCTATCCATCCCACAAATATTTATGAGTCTCCAAAGTCTACAGCTCACTAGATGATATAAAAATGCTCAAAAGGATTATTCTGGGGAATTTTATGATATTAAGATGATATTTGACCAGAAGACTCAGATCCTGTTCTTATACTGACACACCTCCCCACAATGGTGATGTTGGCAAGGAAGCCCTTTCACTGCAATCAGTCTTTGACCAAAACTGCAATGCAGAAATTGTAGTGCCAGTCGGGGTCACTTGGTTTATAGAGTGGTTCTTCAAGTAAGGTCCCTACACCAGCAGCATCCGCATCATCTGGGAACTCGTCAGAGATGCAAAATCTTGGGCCTCACTCTAGAGCAATCCATGTTTGAAAACCACAAAGCCTCAAAATCACTTGGAAGTCTTGATAAAACCCAGAATTCACATTTCTGGACAATGGGCTAGACTACTGGTTAATGAAATCAAGGAATAAGCAATAAATCTGAAAACACAGAGTGGCAGGTTTTAAAACGTCTGCTTAAGGAGTTTGGAAAATAATGAATTAGTAAATCGGAGAATATTTTCTGAGCAAAAAGAGGACATGATCAGAGCTGTTATTCAGAAAGACTTCAGAGCTGCAGGAGACCACAGAGAGGAAAACCAATGAGAGGCGACTGCATTGCTCAGGTGAGAAGACACAGTCAATCCATCTTTCTCTGGTAATTCAGGAATTTGTCATGCCTCAGATTAACTGGGCCGTTCACTCAGTTTGCATTCTGTGCTCAGGACGTGAAATCTCTCTCCATTGTCAGCGGATCCTCTTCATCCCTTAGTGTCATCTGTCTACTCTCTCTGGTGTTTCTGCCTTGCCATCTGCCTCTACTCTCCTGGTTTCCCAGCCCCACCACTTTCTGCTGCTCTTTCTCCTTTTCCCGTCCATTTTCATTTCCTTCAAGAGAAATTTGCATGCCAATGTGCATCAGTTTAAATGTTTGCTGTTGTCCGTTTGTTTTATTTTTAATAGCTGCTCCTTAGAGAATTTACCAGTTATATTCTTTCCCTGAACATATGATCTTCTAGGTCACAGCAGAACCACAGCCTTTATCCAACTTCATTTTAATCTGTTTAATGCCCTCAGGTCAAAACACAACACAAAACCAAACCTTGATTCATTTTAATGTGCTGAATTTACCAGTTATATTCTTTCCCTGAACATATGATCTTCTAGGTCACAGCAGAACCACAGCCTTTATCCAACTTCATTTTAATGTGTTTAATGCCCTCAGGTCAAAACACAACACAAAACCAAACCTTGATTCATTTTAATGTGCTAAATCTATTTTGCCAGCTAACCATCCATCTACCATTATGCCCAGAAATTCACAATTCCAGTCATGCTTTTCACACAAGTAATGCCACTGCTCACAGGGCTGTTTCCAAATAGGGAAGACTATAATTATATTTTTGTGTATCCACAGACACCTTCTAATGTATCAAACAATATACACTGAGTAATAAGTACGGGTATAATTAAATATTATTATAGTATTTCTAACTATTCCTAGATGTTGGTCACACTTTGAATCTTATTATATCACGTCTCAAATACACATTGGACCAAGATGCATTTTTCACTCTGAACATAGACAATCTATCTATAAAGAAGTTAGTTTAGAAACAGTTTACTCTGGCTCCTCAAGATTTGGATATAATCGTTTAGTGTCTTTAAAGCACAAAACATTTTCTTCTCGGGGATATTTCACTTTGTAGGAAAATGCAATGATTTCAAATGACGTAAAAGGAACTGGGACAAGTACTCATGGTTCCCTGCATCCTGCCCCACCGGCCCACTTCTGATCTCAGCCACAGCTGCAGCAGATTCTCCTCACCTTCACAGTGTCCACCTCAAGTGATAACTGTCTTTCTGCTTTGTGCCCCATGTGGGGTCGGCGCAGCCCAGAATCGTGGGGGATTTCATGCTCCCGGGGGAAATCCATCACCAATGGGAAAAAGCAAGTGGATAAAGCTCTTGCTGCACATCCAACAGGCAGAATTCCGAGAGGTGTCTGTACCCCTCTTGGGGGGTCCTGCAGACATCAACTTTGCCTTGCCCACAGCAGTGGACTTGTTAACTCACCCATTTTCCAGCCTGTACTACTTCGCCAGTTCATTTTCCCTGCCTCTGGCTCTTGATCCTTGGGATCAGCTCCCCAACAAATTGCCATACCCAAGTCCTTGTCTCAGGCAAGTTACCCAAACAGGGACCACAGCTTGTTAAAGTATTCAGCAATACAAATCCTCTTCTGATTTGACATCACTTATGTAGTGTATCTGATTTTTATGTTGTGAAGACCCTTCTTTTTTCCCCTCCAAAAACTACATAATGAAATAAAAGAAGTGGAGATCAGAGCATGGGTTCAAGTGTTTCCGTAGCCTTTCTTAGCACACTTAGATCAGGTTGAGCATGTCTGTGCTGATAAATGCAAATTTGTACAACACACTAAGAAAACAAAAGCTAACACTGTGCCATCTACTTCTGTTATTCCACGCTTATACTAATGTACAACAGATTGGTTAAGATTCATGAAAATGGTATTTGACTGATAAAGCATTCTAGATGAACAAAAACAATGAAAATCAAACATGTACTCATAAAATGCATCTGGCCCAGGTTCTGTACAGATAACTAGGGAGTTAAAAAACACAAGCTGTAAACTCAGCAGCCTGTTAATATGTCTGGAATTACAAGCCAGAAATATTTCTTTGTTCAAATATACAATGCTCTTAAAAAAAAAAAGAAATTTTTTTCATATAGGATGGCTGAAGAGGAAGCTGTAGAAATGTGTTAACGTAAAGGGAAAGGAGAGAATTTTACCTTTGATGATCAGTCTTCCATTTTTCTTGCTTCCGAGTCAGGAAAAGATCCAAACTGCAGGTTTTTTAAACCTGAT
>NW_007732239.1:54437-56308 GCF_000696425.1 Galeopterus variegatus | reverse complement strand
CTAACACTGTGCCATCTACTTCTGTTATTCCACGCTTATACTAATGTACAACAGATTGGTTGAGATTCATGAAAATGGTATTTGACTGATAAAGCATTCTAGATGAACAAAAACAATGAAAATCAAACATGTACTCATAAAATACATCTGGCCCAGATTCTGTACAGATAACTAGGGAGTTAAAAAACACAAGCTGTAAACTCAGCAGCCTGTTAATATGTCTGGAATTACAAGCCAGAAATATTTCTTTGTTCAAATATACAATGCTCTTAAAAAAAAAAAAGAAATTTTTTTCATATAGGATGGCTGAAGAGGAAGCTGTAGGAATGTGTTAACGTAAAGGGAAAGGAGAGAATTTTACCTTTGATGATCAGTTTTCCATTTTTCTTGCTTCCGAGTCAGGAAAAGATCCAAACTGCAGGTTTTTTAAACCTGATGTCACTCTTGGTATGTGATGGTCAACTGTTCTGAAACGTAACAATGCCATAATTAGATGTAATAAAGCCTGAGACAGTGAAAATACTTAAGAATGATCTCATAAGAACTACTCTGGCAGCTGTTAAAGTCAATAATGTGACAAGAGAGTTCCATAGAAAATTGACATGGCAGTGTTTTTGCACAACGTCACACTGTATTTTTATATTTTTTGGAAAATAAAATCAACCACAAAAAATGAAAACCAATTTCACTGTAACAAATATGTTTGATGTTCTACAATATGCTTTTCCACTATCATTTATTTTCTCTTTTAAAAGCAATGAAATGCAAGCCTTGATGATCTGATTTTGTGAGACAGAGTATACATACAAGATTGTACTCACTTCCGGTGCATTATCTATTTTACCAACACTGCAACTAAGCAGATGTGACTAAAAAAAGAGCTAAAAAATATCCTTCTTTCCAGGGTGGTTCTTTTAACACTTCAAGGACAGCAATCACACTGTAATATTCTCAGATGTGCTACCATGGGCTTGCTGGTGCCGAAGCCAAACCACTACCCCTCATTATTAAATATGCTTTCTTATGAAAGTGACAGAATGGAACTAATAATTGGGCCCACACTTATGGGAGAGGTAACCATTCCAGATGGTATTGCATGTTACCCACCGAGCTGTAATATTCCTTTCTGAAAGATCACATAGAAAAGAACTTGTGTCACACACAAAAATGATCTGGTGTTGAAAAGTGTAGGTATCCAGAGTTCTGTTTCTATTTTCTTTGAAGCAATATAATTTTGTGGACCTAGGGAACATATTAAAATTGTACCAGAAGGTTAGGAGAACACCAGTAAATCCAAGTATGAAGCGGAGATGTAGTGATACTCAGAACTGAGTGCACCAATTTGCATATTTTTTAACCTCTGAACTATAAGAATTATAGTACTTGAATGAATATAGAACTCATTTTATAGAAGAGTATTCAGAGGCCAAAAGAGGTGACGTGATCAATTTTATGTAGCTAATCAGACACAAAAGCAGAAGTATATCACAGATCCTCTGCCTGGAAGTTCAGTCCCTTTAGAAACCCATGCCTTTTGTTTCCATAAAGAACACCAGGCATTGAAAAAAGTTCAGGGCTAATCCAATTCTCTGCAGAACTTGTTAAAGCAATATTTTGAGACTGGCAAAGCTGACAGGTATTAGAATGCTGTGGATGGTTTAAGAACAACACAACAGCATCATGTACTTGTGTAGCATTTCACAAAGCATGCCGAGAACATTGTACTTTCACATATATCTCACTTATCCATGTTACAGAAGACAAAAGTGAGATTCCACTATCATGAGCTTTGCATTATAATATAAAGACTATGAACCCTGGTTTATATACTATTATCCCATTAAATACTCTGAATATTCCAGTAAGCCAGA
>NW_007732239.1:50706-54176 GCF_000696425.1 Galeopterus variegatus | reverse complement strand
AATGCTCCCAGCTAATTTTTCTGATCAAGCAGGTGGGGAAACATACTAATTCTTGTCCAATCTCATTATACAGTTGAGGAAACTGAGACCAGAGAATTGGCTTGTCCAAGGCATTTGCTTCTTGGTGACAGAATTGAGATTAGAATGCAGAACTCCTGATTCTCTGGTCATTTTTCCCCTTTTTCCTTATCCCAAGAGTCCCTCTTTCATTTTTTCTTCCTGTTCTTTTCTATTATCAAGTAACCAATATTTAGCCTCTATATCTGAGAAAAAACAAGAGCAAGAGAACAGTAAACTATAATTACCTGAGCATCAGAGATTCATCTAAGTTTTCTCATTAGTAGTTTTATTGAGTTTACACAAATGAAAGGTAAAAATCAGGAATTTGGACTTGGGCTGTTTGATTCAATAGTGTGCTTTCCACTATTCCATTGTCTTTAGAGTCAGCTACTTTTAGGGGTTCTGCTGAGCCCTTTCCCTGGAATCCGCCCAGCACGCCTCATTCCCCAGCCATCAAAGGTGTCCTCTATCGGTGTGTGCACCTTGAGTCCTCATTCCTGGCCATCGCCGACTGGACAGGAAGAGGTACTCCATCCAAACAGGGCCCATAACCTAAGACTAAGAGACTGCAGCCTCACTTGGGTTAGAAAGTGACGGGTGCAGCTTGGCCATCTTGCCCCCTACAGGCAGGGGGAGCAAATATCGGTGAACTGCGGAGAAAGAATGAGAAAGATACACACGGTAGGTGGAGTGGAAACTCTCTGAAGTCATCTGCCTCCTCCTCTCACTTTCCCACTTCTTTATTTTTTTTCTGTGGTTTCCATGAGCTCATATATCTTTCAGAGACATTCTACCTCTTATTATTATGTTTTAAATTCTTTATTTTAAAATGTAGTTTTTGACTTAGCTAGCTCAAGTTGTTTTTTCTATGGCTCTGCAGCTTGAGTCTGAACTATCGCACCTCATATTATTCATTTTACATGAGTTACTCTATACGCCAGTTACTTTAGTTATAGTGTTCTAAGAGGTTCATTTAGAAAACGTCGGCTGAGAGAGTGGAGAAAGGGGAAATGCAAACTATAAGCGCATTGCATTTTATGGAATACCTACATTTTCATAACATACATGTTTTAAAGTGTGGTAACATGGAAGAGGTCCAGATCAGAGAGGTCTCTTTTTAATCTCAGCTTTGGCTCTTACAAGATTTCTCTCCTGTCAAATTGATCTAGCCTCTTTGAGTTTCAATATCCGTACCTGTAAAACACCTCCTGACTAATCAGTCAGGTTACGTACCTGTAAAACACCTCCTGACTAATCAGTCAGGTTAGTATGAGGAATAAATGAAGCTACTCATTCATTCACTCATTCATTCATTCATTCATACCATCATACCACAAAGATTGATTGAGCATCTGCCAAATGCTAAGCACGTTCTAGGGGCTTGGAACACATCAGTGAACATTTCACTGATGAAAATGGGTAAACAGAAAAGAAATAACCAACATGCTGAAGAAGAAAATGAGAGAGTATTTCAGAAGGTGAAACATGCTATCGTTGTGAGAAAAGTAGACCAAAGACTCAGTTCTTTGTTTTTTGGAGGGTTTGGGGAGGGTTTTCTTTAGCTCAGACTTGGGTGGGGGGTGAGGAGTGGTCACATCCATGCTGGATCTCCTGATGGATTGATTGGGTAGCAAAGCTGAGAAAAGAGGAGACAAGGATGACCCTAAAGTTTCTAGCCTAAGCACCTAGAGAAGTAACCTCGCCATCACTTGAGGTAAGAAAGGCTGTGGCTAGAGCAGGCTTTTGGGGAAAGATGATTTCAGTCTGGCCATATTGATTTTGAGATGTCGGTGCCAAGTGGACTTACCACGTAGGTGGCCGGCTGTACAGCACTGGAACGTGGGAGAGAAGTCTGGGCTGGAGTTCGCATTAGAAGCTTTCTGGCATCGCACGGGTAACCAAATGATTATGTATGGGTTAAAAAATATATATGTAAAGCACAGTACCTGTTCCATAACAGGAACTCAACATATTTTAATTACCTTCTGTTTCCTGCCTTTATTTAAAAATATTTATTTCTCTGTTGACTATAAGATTGAGTCTATCTTTCTGTGAAAAAAATCAATTTTCTGCAAGACATAACAAAATCATACTTTATATTTTGGCAGTCCTTTTTAAAATATAAGGAAAATAATCTCTTGATAAAATGTTAATAATAGTATTCAATAAATCATAAAAGAGAACTTTCAAGTGGTAAGGTAACTTTTGGTTTGGATAAAAGCAAAAAGTGAAAACTGAATAGAAATGAATCTATGCATATAAAAAGTCACTCAACTTCTCTCAAATCTACCTGGACTTTTTTGGACATATATCCTATTTTTTGACTTTATCTTTCAGCACTTAAAAATGTGTCCTTTAGCAATGATTAATAGTTCCTTAGGAAGAAGAAGATGCAGAAATATGGGACAGATCATCATTCAAACCAGGTTCAGGTTACAGCTGAGGAAGTGCATTTGCCTGAAGGCCCCACTGAAGAGCTCTGGAAATTCTGGGAAGAATTCTTCAAAGGCTACAATTCTATCTTTAAAACAGATTTCTTGATGCTTAAATGCCTCTTTAACTGAACAAATTTTAAACTAGAAACTATCTATGTTCAAACTCTGTTTTACAGATGAGGTTTATGAGGACTGGGGAGAGGCACGGCTTGTCTGAGGTCACAGTTACCTAACAGTGACGTCAGGACTAGCAGACAGCCTTCTGACTCTCAGTGGGGTTGTCTCACTCAGTTTCTCTAAGTGGTTTTCACCCAAGCACCTCTTTTACCTAATAAGCAGCATCATTTCTTTGAATCTCACATTCTATCTTAAAATTTTACTTTATAGTCCATAAAACATGGTGTTTGTTTGAAGAAAATGTTAAAACTGTCTGTCTCCTGTTCCCCTCCCCGCTGCAGCTCTCAGAGTAAAAATAAACTTCAGAACAAGGTCTGCATTTATCCTGTGATCTCCCATATGTCTGAGACAGCGTTGGATCAAGTAATAAAAAAGGACTAGCCAGTTTTCACTTCCTTTGCAGATGCTTTGCTAATTGACCCCTCACAGGAAACTTCAAGGCAGGGCTGGATTCATGGCTGGGTGACCCAGACAGCTGGACAGGGCCTCTTGGTTTGTTTCATGCTTTTTATAGTCGAACTGGTGTTTCATGGGCAAAGTCCAAGTGGACAGTGAGCATGCAGGGGAGCAGGGGACATCCGCACGCTGTGTGTCTGCTGCTACCTGGGCTGCCTTGTTTGCACACAGTGTGCATGATGGGGAGTTTTGGGGGACGCACAATTCAGTGAGTTCAGTGAAATCCCAAAAGTGTCTTATGTCTGTGACCACATGAGGAAACTGGCAGTCCCAAGAGGCCACGCTTTCCTTTGGAACCAGAACTGGCTCCAAATATAGCAAGAAGACAGTGGTATTCTAAGA
>NW_007732239.1:49260-50310 GCF_000696425.1 Galeopterus variegatus | reverse complement strand
TGACCCAGACAGCTGGACAGGGCCTCTTGGTTTGTTTCATGCTTTTTATAGTCGAACTGGTGTTTCATGGGCAAAGTCCAAGTGGACAGTGAGCATGCAGGGGAGCAGGGGACATCCGCACGCTGTGTGTCTGCTGCTACCTGGGCTGCCTTGTTTGCACACAGTGTGCATGATGGGGAGTTTTGGGGGACGCACAATTCAGTGAGTTCAGTGAAATCCCAAAAGTGTCTTATGTCTGTGACCACATGAGGAAACTGGCAGTCCCAAGAGGCCACGCTTTCCTTTGGAACCAGAACTGGCTCCAAATATAGCAAGAAGACAGTGGTATTCTAAGAAACATGGATGACCAAGGATTGCCTACGACGACCTAGGATGACCTATGGCATCCTTTCCACCTTGCATTATTTCCCTGTATTAGCCAACCACTTATGCTGAAAGTGATGCTACAGAAGGAAACAGAAAGAAAGGGCAATCCATAGTTCTTTTTCTCGTAGTCTTTCCTCATTCATCAGTAAGCCAAAGGGAGAGAGTGTATCCAGAAACGAAATAAAAATAGTTGAGTAGTTCACATAGCATTTTTCACTGTTCTGGTAAGAATGACACACATATGCATTATCTGTGAAATACAAATTGTACAAATTTTGGTGATTCTGAATTCACGCTAAGTATTCTTATATTTGCACTACATGATGTAAAGACGAATGGTAAGATTCATGCTAATAATTCATACTTTTGCTTTTCTTTACTCGCGACAACATTAAATAGCAGATAAAAACCACTAAGACAGGTCAAGAGGGGGATGGCAGAAGAAAGTAAACAATTTTATACTTTAGTACCTTTAATGACTCTTTGGTTCCTGCTTTCTGAACAAGAAGTCTGCATTTTCATTTTGCTCTGGAACCTGCAAATTATGTAGCCATTAACATTCACCCTGTAGTAATGAGCTGGCACAGACTCTAGCAAGTGCTTCAAGAATACTAACTTATACCTTAAGTATTATACATAGGATTTTGGAAAGGACCACCGACTTCTGAAAATTCTAGTGCAACT
>NW_007732239.1:40780-48047 GCF_000696425.1 Galeopterus variegatus | reverse complement strand
TGCTCCCGCACCTCGCTCAGCCAGTGAGCGGCCGGTCTGTATGTGGGATACGAACCCTCAGTGGGAGCGCCTCCGTGCTTTCCAAGCGGCGCACTATAGCAGTGTGCCACTGGGCTGGCCCAAAAGAAATTTACTTTAAGATGTGAATAATAGAGATACCTGACACTTTCAAGGGATATTTACATTTTAAAGAAGCATATGTACAAACTCATCAAATTGCATACATTAAATATATGCAGTTTTTTATATATCGAACATACCTCAATAAAGCTGTTAAAAAATGCACTCGTTAAGCCTAAATGGACTTAGTATGTAAGAAACAATGTTTTAAGGAACAAAACTTTTTAGTACTGTCTGCTGAGAAGGCCTTCTACTCCAACCCACTTGAAAGAACTAACTGTTGCCTATTTCTGAACAACTGTACATTACTTTTTTTTTTTAATGAAGTAATGCATACCCAAAATAACCAAATTATTTTAGCTAACTGAAAAGGGCCTCTCAATCACCAAAGATATAGGCTTATTTCATATCTCTTTAAAGCTCACCAAAAAGAAACACCCTGTACAATGTATACTGCAAGTTGGAAACTGAGCCTCCTTTTTACTGTTCTTATATTTTTGACCTGTGCTTTCCATCCTGTCTTTATATCTCAGTCCATCTGAGGAAGTCCATTCAGGAACTAGACTGAAGGGCTCTCTGGGCTGAAATACTGAGGTCCTCACTTGACAGAAAGTGCGTAATGACTCAATGTGATATCACAATGGTCGTCTTATTACAGAAAGATTGACAATGTATTTACAACTTGGAAGAGCAGTATTTAGCAACATCTTCTAATCAGTGTGTGCGAGATTAAAAGTCCTTTTACCTAGGGCAGACTTCTTGGTTAAAAGTAAGGTTCATCACCCAAGCACAGGGATAAATTTGAGACTGTGGTATTTATTGTCAATGAATGAAGTGAGAACTCTCAATGTCTTGTGTTTGCAAGGCATTTTTTCCTAAAATCTCAGAGTATAGTATGATTACATGTACTTTTCTGAAAAAGAAAAAGCCCACTAGACTCACTATCTGTTCTGCCCTATTGAATTCCCACTGTTTCCTCTTCATTCCTGGGCTGATTGCCTTCCACATCTCTTCCAATTACCCTCTCTGAATGAGATCAACGGAGCATAATAAAAGCAGCTACATTTATCGATATGCCAGACATTACTATATGCCAGACACTGTTCTAAGCATATTACATAGATCACTTCATTTATAATTCACAATAACCTTATGAGGTAGGTGCTGTTATTATCACTGTCCTGCAGAAGAGGAGACTAAGAAACTAAGAAACAGAGATGTTAAGAAACTAACTACATTATTACAGCTCGTAAAAGGAGGTACCACAGTAGGGACCTAGGCAATCTGGTCTTGATTTCACCTCTCTCTTGTGTGTTTGCCTTAAGCCAAATACACAGATTTATGTTGCACGAATTCATTTTTACCCACCTATGTATTTCCCTTATTCCTTTATTACAGCCTGGCTGTAAGGCTTTCAAAACTTACCATGTCCCAGGAACATTAAATAAGTCACTTCATTGAGATATTATTATCATCACCTCATTTTATACATGCCAAAATTGAGGCACAAAAAGATTAAATTTCCTGGCCAAGGTTTCACAGAAAATTTTGGAGCCAGGATTTAAGTCTAGTTCTGTTAATCATTACACTATATTTCACTCCTCTGTGTCAGATTTAGTTCTCTTATTCCTAAAAATCAATTTTCCATGCCAAAGTATAGAAGAGACTTATTTTATTTAATCAAGTTGGTGACTAGTTTAATTGTTAGAGCCAAATTTTTAGTTACCAAGAGATCAACGTCTTAGTTCCGAGCCTGTATTTGCTAGCTGGCAATGCTGGTTCCATGGCCACAAATTGTAACTCTCTTCCAAGCCAGCCACTTCCCAAATGTATGCTGCTAATCATGAATCAGTGAATTCTGCATATTTAAATATGGACTAAACTTTATCATTCATTAGATCTAATATTTCCATTTCCTAAATAAGAAAGGCACAGAGAGATTAAGTGTCATACCTAAGATCAACAGCAAATTAGTAGCAGAGCTGGGACAATCACTGAGATTTTCTGACCCTAAATCTGGGGTCTTCATCCCATACAACAAAGGCAGCCTGTACAGCTATTTGTTTCACTGTCTTAATAAAACACATTCATACATTCGACAAACACTGAGGGGCTACTATGTGCCAAACACTATTCTAGGTGCTGAAGATAGAGTAGTAAACAAAAAAGAAAAAAATCCTGCTCTCATGGAGCTTTACATGCTGGCATTCTAATGGTAAAACAGAATGAATTGTTAAATGATAAAATGTTATATGAATTGAAGTTTGTTTGAATTTAATCATGGGTTTAGAAAATAGCGATTGTTTAAGAGGCACTGGCTTGAAATAAGGATGATCCAATGTCTCATAGACAGAAGAGCTTATTGTTATGTCTGCAGTCCTGTACATATAATCAAAGCCTGGGCTTTGATTACACTGGGAAGAACTACAAATAGTAACAGGGGTGGTGTGGATCACGTGGTACCAACAGAGAGATGGAAAAGATACAGTCCCTGCTCTCAAAAAGCTTAAGGATAAATAGGAAGATTAGAAGAGAGTGTTGTCACCTCAAATTAAACTTTTTAAAGCAAATTCTGTAAAATTTAAAAATTATCCTTTACTATGTGACAATTATAAACCATTCTCTATAGCTGCTGAGCTGAATCAATTACAACCACAATTAAGTAAATAACCTGAAATCCTAAAACTCCAGTTAAATTTTCTGAAATTGATCTATTGAAAGTCTTTTTAAATGCTGTATACCTTATTTTACATCAACATGTTCAGCAGCAGAGAAATAACAATGATCAAATGCAAATTTGCTGCTAAATTGATATGCAACCTCTTCCTCTTGCCAGCAATTATTATAATGAGGTGACAAAATTGAGCTCTTGGTCACAAAGGCTAGTTGCATGTGCCATTACTCTGAACAGAAACAGCCTCCCTCAAGCTATTAAGTAACAGAAAACAAAAAGTCGAGCAGTGTAATGTATTCTACTGAGCCTGTTCTGTAATTACAATATTCTGCAGTGTCAATATGCGCCATGATCTGCAATAACTGGAGTTTTAAAAAAACATAATATAGCTACGTTTTGAGCTAATCCCAAAGTATACTTTATTGTCTTCCAAGATGTTAAATGCTTTCGTCTGACTCTCCCACTTGATAAGCATGTTGAGTAGGTGTGGCCGATACCATGTCCTCTGAAAAGTGCCATTGAAGGCCAGCATTAAGACATCTTGACTAGTCTTCAGCAACAGAAAGACAGCTGAAGCCAAAGTATGATTTACTGTTACAAATTCATAACCATTCATCTTTGCTCATAAGCCTGCCTATGTGCTGAATTGCTGAAGATGCATCTTCTAATATATACACACCTACTCTGCAGAAGGGTGTTTTAATCTATAATAAATTCCTTATTCACTAATTTGGAGAGGCAAATTTGCTGGTCTTTGTATTCAGAAAACATACTGAATGGCAACTGTGGGAAAAGAGTCTAAAAGGTTAGTAATTGCAGTTACGCCACCTTGTGATGTCCGTACCCACTACTACCCTTCATGGTGTCTTTCAAAGACCCAGGGAGAACATGGCAGGTAGCAGGTAGCTAATCCACATGAAAGCATCATATAAGCTGGACAGTGCCCAAATAATGCCGTTTGTTCTAACTTATTTTCTTCCGTTCCCTTGTGGTTCACAATGAGCAGCACGTTCAGTAGAAGCAAGTTGGGCACATGCTTCCCATCGCCAATGCCAGCACAACAAAACGTCTGCTAAACGAGAGGGCAGTAATGCCAGCTGACATGGTAACAAGGTGAGATGGTCCAGAGACAAAAACAGTGACCAGGAACATGGGCAGCCTCTTTTTATTTCCTTTGCCTCCATCACAGATGGAAGGTTTGCAGGGCCATCTCTAGAAAACGCTATGGAGGAGACTCACTTTGTCTTCTGCCCTTTTCTGTGTGCTTTTTCTGTACCCCTCTTTCCCATTTTTATGTTTTTGGGTTTTTTCCAAATACAATACAGTTATTCAAATTTCCCTCCATTAAAACTCGAGTTCTTTTTTTTTTAATTTTTATTTTTTATTGATTATGCATATTCATGGGGTACAAAACTGACCATCAACACCTGTGCCCAAGATGTGATGGCCAGATCAATACTATCAGCATGCCCATTACCATAAATTGTGATGATTCCCCGTGTCCCCCACCCAATTAATCACCAACCTCCTTTCCCCCAAACTCTAGTTCTTCATAAGAAATGGCCCATCCCAAGAAGTCTCTTTGTTCCTGCAGAGCTTGGGTGCCCGTCCCTCACTGAGAGACATCCAGAGGACTGGCTGGCAAAAACTCGTCAGCTCACTTAGGCAGTACCAGCAGGGACCAGCGGAAACCCAGCAGCACCAGATGAACCTGGCAGACCAAAGTAAAGATGGAAAGGCACTGAAAACTAAACTGCCATTGGAACCACAGCCCACAAAAGTAGGCCCGGACCTGTGTGCTAAACCTAAACACCCTGACTGCTTGTTAAAATAAAAGATTTAAATAAGACCCATAGCCACTAATTAAACAGACAAAAGGCCAAGGATACAATTAAACAAAACAAAACAAAAATCATCTGTCATATAGAAATCAAGAAAATCACAACTTGAATGAACAAGGACAATCAGATGACACCAATATTGAGATGAATCAGATGGTTGAATTATCTGACAAGGGTTTCAAGCAGCTATCATAAAAGTGTTTCAATAATCAATCACAAATGCTTTTGAAACAGATAAAAAATAGAAAATGTCAGCAAATATGAGGCACCTTTAAAATATCCATGAAAATATTCATATTATCTTTTATTTCTATTTTTCCACAGACTTTTTGAAGTATCCTCATAGAAGTTATAAAAAAGAACCAAAATGGAAAGCATGAAACTGAAAAATACAATAACAAAATGAAAACAAAACAAAACAAAAGCACCTTGTGCATCGACTCAAAAAAGAGTGGAGATGAGAGAAAATATAATCAGTGAACATAAGATCAATTGAATTCACCCAATCTGAACAGCGGAGAAAAAACAGAATATTGACAAAAAAAAAATGAACAGAGCTTGAGGGGACTGTGGGACAATCACAAAAGATCCAAAATCTTTATCATGAGCCTTTTATAAGGACATGGGAAAGATAGAGTGGCTGAAAAAATATTCTACAAAGTAATGGCTGAACACTTCCCAAATTTGGTGAAATACACACATCTACAGATTGAAGAAACTAAGAAAACTCCAAACAGGATAAACCCAAAGAAGTATACACTAAGAAACATTTTAATTAAACTTCTGGAACTGAAACACGAAAACAAGAAAAATATTTTGAAAGCAACCAGAGAAAAACAATGCATTTTTCTAGGAGGACACCAATTAGAATAAAAGCAAATTTCTCATGAAACCATGGAGGCTAGAAGAAAGCGGCAAAACATGTTTCAAGTGATGAAAGAAAAAAACCGTCAACAAAAAATTCTATGTTCAGCAAAAAGGTCCTTCAGGAAAGAAGAGGAAATAAAGATATTTTTATACAGAGGAAAATTAAAAGAATTTGTCACTAGCAAATCTAACCTTAAAGATTGCCTCTAGAAGTTTCTTCAGATAGAAAGGAAATAATAAAAGAATCTTGGAGCATACAGAAAAAAGAAACAGAAGAAGAGCAGAAATATGGGTGTACATAATCACTTTACTTATGAGTTTCATAAATCATATTTGTTGATTGAAACAAATATTAAAATGCAATCTGATATTAAAGACAATACACTTATTGATTGATTGATTGATTCTTTTTAAAAAAATTTTTATCATTGCACAATGTAAACATTTTTTTGTGGCCCTTTACCAACTCCTCCTTAACCCCCCTCCATTCCTCCCCTCTGGTGGGCTCAGTTCCATTCTCTCCTTTTGAAAGTCTAAGGAATTATTATGATTGTTGTATCAATCTTTCTTTTTTTGTTTATTTTTTTTTCCAGCTCCCACTTATGAGTGAGGACATGGAGTATTTCTCTTTCTGCCCTGGCTTACTTCACTTAACATAATTTTCTCTAAGCTTATCCATATTGCTGAGAAGAATTTCATTCCTTTTCATGGCCGAGTAGTATTCCATTGTGTAGATATACCACATTTTCCTTATCCAGTCTCCTGTTGATGGACATTTTATAGATGCTCTTTATCAGTCTGAGGTAACTTTCCTCTATTCTTGGCTTGCTGAGAGTTATCATAAATGTATGCTGGATTTTGTCAAATGCCTTCTCTACATCAATGGATATGATCATGTGATATTTTTTTCTTTAGCTTTTTGATATATTGGACTGTATTTACTGATTTTAGAATGGAGAACCAGCCTTACACCAATTGGGCATAGCATATACTTCTGCTTATACACTGTTGGATTCAAATTGCTAGTATTTTGTTGAGGATTTTTAAAATTTAAATTCATGAGGGGTACTGGTCTGTAGTTTTCTAGTTTTATTATTATAAAGTGAGTTAAGAATTGTTCTTCAATTTTCTAGAGAAGATTGTGAAAATTGGTGTTAATTCTTTAAATGTTTGGTAGAATTCTCTCGTGAAACCATCTGGGTTTCAACATTTCTTTTTCAATTATCAGTTGAATTATCAATTCAATTTTTTTGATGGTTGTAGGACTATTTAGATTATCTATCACATCTTGGTTGAATTTGAAAGTTTGTGGTTTTTGAGGAATTGGCCCATTTCTTCTAAGTTGTCAAATTGCTGAGCATAAAATTATGTATAAAGTTCCCTTATTATCTTTTTAATGGTTGTGGGATCTGTAATGATGTCTCTTATTTCATTCCTGAAATTAGTGATTTGAATATTCTCTTTTAATTTGTGTCAGTTTTGCTAGAGCTTTATCAATTTTATTGATTTTTTTCTAAATAACCAGTTTTTTCTTTCACTAATTTTCTCTGTTGTTTTTCCTGTTTTCAATTTCATTGATTTCTTCTCTGATATTTATTATTCTTTCCTTGTATTTGATTTGGGTTATTTTGCTCATACTTTCATGCTTTTTTTGTGGTAGGAACTTAGATTATTGATGTGAGATTTTTCCTCTTGTTCAGTGCCGTAAGTTTCTCTCTCAGTACTCGTTTAGCTGTATCTCTCCTATTTTGTGTTTTGGTTTTCA